>NW_011405684.1:0-779 GCF_000754665.1 Bison bison bison | reverse complement strand
TGGACCAAGAGTGGAATTACTGAGTCAAAGCATGTGAACATTTTATGCCTCTTATACATTTTGCCAAATTATTTTTTCAAGGTGGTGTGTCAATTTATCTTCCACCAACAGCATATGAGAGTGTCCTTCTCATTGCATCTTTGCCAGAATTGGGTGCTATCATTTTTTAAAGATTTCTCTTTTTTTGGATGTGGACCATTTTTCAAGTCTTTACTGAATCTGTTACAATATTGCTCCTGTTTCATCTTTTTGGTTTTTTGACTGCGAGGCATGTGGGACCTTAGTTCCTTGACCAGGGATGGAACAACACCTCCCTGCATTGGAAGCACAGAGTCTTAACCACTGAACTGCCAGGGAAGTCGAGGTGCCATTGTTTTTATTAGGTAGAAATTGTAACTCTTGGTTTTAATTAGTGTTTTATGACTTCTAAAAACATGGAATATTGTTTTCATAAGTGCTTACGTATTGCCTTGGGGTAGCAGAGTTAGGACCGGGAGCACTCCTCGTCAGCTCTGATTCAGGGGTTTAGAGCACTCTGTCACATGCTTAGGTGCTTCCAGAGGCTGGAGTGAGGACAGTAAAACATTATTGTTTAAAGCAGAGCTCTGATGTGAGACAGTCTGTGTCACCTTGGACAAGTTATATACCCCTTTGAACCTCCATTTCCACATTTGTGTAGTAGGAAAATACAAAACAGTTACCTTATAAATTTTTTTAGGCAGATGAGGTGAGATAGCATAAAAGTGTTTGGCAGAGTGCCAAGCTATAATAAAAGATCA
>NW_011405683.1:0-887 GCF_000754665.1 Bison bison bison | reverse complement strand
TGCTTTTCTGGGTGCCTGATGTCCTCTGCCGGCATTCAGAAGTTGTTTTGTGGAATTTACTCGACGTTTAAATGCTCTTTTGCTGAATTTGTGGGGGAGAAAGTGTTCTCCCCGTCCTACTCCTCCGCCATCTTGGCTCCTCCCCTCCTGGAAGAAGAAATCTTGACTCAAGATTGCCTTTGGACTCAAACTGCAACATCAACTCTTTCCGTTATCTTAGCTTTCAGGCCAACCCTGCAAATTTGGACTAGGCAGTTGCTACAATCATGTAACATAATTCCTTAAAATTTCTCTCAAACTCTTTCAACATACCATGGTTCTCTAACCTTTAGAAACCTGACACTTTTTAATAAACAAAATATTCTTTCCCATTATTCTTCAACTGCTTATTACTAATCTCCAATTTCAGACTACAAGCCACTCCTAAATTTTCCCAGTCACTGAATATCACCTTCTTTTTACACACCACATTGTATTTGACCATTTTATTTACTACCTTCTTCATGGGGTTCTAAGGGATAGGGACCATGTTTATTTTGTTAAGAATTTTATCCCCAGCAGAATACAGTATGTATCTGGCTCATGGAAGAAACTCGTGGATAATTGAACAAATTGAATACTTGAATCAATTTAAAAGGGGCATATCTTTGTGTTGTTAGAAAGCATGAGAAATTAACCTAACATATGGGTTTCCCTGACAGCTCATGAAGTAAAGAATTCACCTGCATGCAAGAGTGACAGAAGACTCAGGTTTGATCCCTGAGTCGGGAAGATCCCCTGATAAAAGGCATGGCAAGCCACTCCAGTACTCTTGCACAGAAAATTCCATGGACAGAAGAGCCTGGGAGGCTATAGTCTATGGGGTCACAAAGAGTCGGACACAACTG
>NW_011405682.1:0-798 GCF_000754665.1 Bison bison bison | reverse complement strand
CCACTGCTCCGAGTTAACACGCCTTTGCTCTTTGTTTCTCTGCTCCCTGCTTCTATCTGTTGTCTTCGTGTCTCTCAGTTTTGGGGTTGCTTATTCTCTTTCCTCTGATTTCATGAGCTCCTGGCAGGGACGGGCTCTGTCTTTTTGTCATCAGTGAAGAACTTAGCCCAGGACTTGTTACAAATGCTGGTTGAATGAAAGTTCAAACCTTGTCTAATTGACCCAGAATAGTGTGATATCAAGACTCCATTTAGTTGGAAGAGTGAAGTGGTGATGAAGTGTGTGGTCCTTATCTCGGCGCAGAGCCCCTGGGCATGCAGTGTCTCCAGGACGTGAGGGATGGATTATCTTAATCTGTGTCCACTCTCTAGAAAGGGACCACTCACACAGGGCACTGAATGCATGTCTTGGATGCGGATGCTTCTTTTAAAACCTATTTCCTATGCTTTTTTCCCCCAGAAAGGAAATTTCCAAGATTCTGAGAAGTTCCTACCTTAGAGGAATGAATTTGGCATCATTTTTTGTTGCGAGCAAAATCATCGTTTTCGTCACCTTCACCACCTATGTGTTCCTTGGCAACGTGATCACAGCCAGCCGTGTGTTTGTGGCGGTGTCGCTGTACGGGGCTGTGCGGTTGACAGTCACCCTCTTCTTCCCTTCGGCCGTCGAGAAGGTGTCAGAGGCATTCGTCAGCATCCGAAGAATCAAGGTTTGCTGACGTATAAATTTATTATGTTGTAGGTGGATTTGGTGTCTTTTTTTTTTTTTTTGCCTCTTTTTATTTGGTGTCAATGTGTT
>NW_011405681.1:0-1425 GCF_000754665.1 Bison bison bison | reverse complement strand
AAACACTGGAAATATCGTTTAATCCTTTTTTTATAAGTGATTATTTTCTCTTGGCAAACCTTTAAGATTTGTTTTATCTTTGGGATTCTGAAATTTCATTGAGCTCTATTACTAATCGTACTTGGCACTTGGGAGAATTTGCTTAATCTGAAGATTCTTGTCTGTCTCAAACTTTGGAAAATTTTCTTTCATTCTATTTTATTTCCCCCCAAGGATTGTATCAGTTTTCTCTTTCTGTCTGGAGCTTTTCTTAAATAGGTGTTGGACTTCTTGACTTTTATCACCCATATCGTTTAACTTTTCCTTTCACATTTTCCATTTTTGGGGTCCTCTTTCTTCGTCTTTTGGATCAACACCTGTCTTGTTTTACAGAGATGTGAAGCCCTTTCAGCTATCACAGGGCATGCTAATTAGATCTCTTTCAGTTCTTGTGTGCTCCCTGGAATACCTGTTTCCTTTTGAGTCAGTTATCTGGCTTAGTATCTGTGGTGGAGCTGCATTTTCTCTAGGTTTCACTGGGATGTCTAGAGAGTCCTGGTTATTGGTTAAGATGTGTGGTGAAGGGCTGGGTTGATTAGATTAACTAGTGTGTATTCCTGATGTGGTTTCCTCTGTGGTTTGTGCTGGTGTCTGTCAACAGGACTTTCTCTTGTGGGAGGAAAATGTGTGAGTGGGTGGGAAATGACGCCAGAAACGTAAGGTGCCAGTATACCATGGAGGGCCTTGAATGCTGAGGTGAGCGCTCCATAATTATTATGACTGCCACTGCTACTACAAACCATTATCTTCTAGTTTTTAAAAATTGTTTATGGCATCTGAACGAAATATGTAATAGGCTAGCTCTATTTTTCAGGTGCCTAAAATGGTCAAATTCACCAGCCTCATTTCTTTACCCTTGACCTACAAGTGCTTGATGTCAAGCTACTACACTGATTTTCAGCTTAAAAAAATCTCTGGTATTTTTT
Organism: Bison bison bison; assembly: GCF_000754665.1. Lineage (NCBI taxonomy): Eukaryota > Metazoa > Chordata > Mammalia > Artiodactyla > Bovidae > Bison > Bison bison. The sequence goes on along the minus strand of NW_011405681.1, from coordinate 460 downwards.
TAATTAACAATGCCTTCCTGTCATTAACAGTGCCTTCCTACATAGATGCTTTACTCCAGAAATGGTATTCAAATTCTACTTGATTCCATTTCTGAGTAATCTCTTATAAATATGCCTGGGTAACAGTGTTTTGAGTTTAAGCAGACTTTGATATAAAACCATCCACAGTCATGCAAAATCATAAGAAGAGCTGAAGAATGAAGCAGTTTTTTCCTTGCCAGTCACAGAGAAACGTTTCTAAGTAAAAGAATCATATGTGATGTCCCTAAATGTTGTCCCTTGGGGAAGGGCCAGTAAATATCGAGTCAGGAAGTAAGATTCCTCCTATTTCTAAAAGACTATAACAATGTAATTTTAAAGACCACAAAATGGCTCCACCAAAGGTATTATTTTGACCAGTTTTATCAAAATATTTACCAGGTAGATGTGGGGGAAGAGGGGCCATGAGCCCGGGCAGACA
>NW_011405680.1:0-958 GCF_000754665.1 Bison bison bison | reverse complement strand
CCTGTTTGACCACATCCAGTTTACCTTGATTCATGGACCTAACATTCCAGGTTCCTATGCAATATTGTTCTTTATAGCATAGGAATTTCACCACCAGACACACTCACAACTGAGCATCATTTCTGCTTTGGCCCAGCTGCTTCATTCTTTCTGGAGCTATTGCTAACTGCCCTCCACTCTTCCCCAGAAGCATATTGGACACCTTCTGACTTCCTCTGTGTTAACAGCTACTTTTCTCTTATTATTTCTTACTCTTACATATTTTTGCCTTCTCCCTCCTACACGCTTTAAAAATTAAATTTCCTAGTGGTTTGTCTATGTTCTGACTTTATTCGAAAAAACTGAATTTTTGTTTATTTTGATCTACTGTTTTCTAGTTCTGTACTTCATTACTTCTTGCTTTTATCTTTATTATTTTTTTCTTTGTGGTTTCTTTTGTTCTTTTTCTAACTTAAATGGGAAATTTAAATAATTAGTTTAATTCAGTTTATTGTTTAATTGTATTGATATAGATTTTAGGACTATAAATTTTCATTGGCTCTATGTATTTTCCTTGGGAATATACCATAGATTCTAAACATATAGCAATTCTGTAATTTACGTGATTCTCTTATACCCAAGCATTGTTAAATATAAGGTTTTAAGGTTTCCATGTAGAAAATTATGCCAATTATCAAATTACTGCATCTCAAATCTAAAATCACTCTTCATTGCCTACTTTGTGAAAATGGATGTGGGCCCTTTAAATATTGTACCTTTGCCAGTAAGCACGATGTTTAGCTTTAAGGGTAGAGGGCAGACACCGCAGGAGGAATTCCCTTTGGTGGCTATAACATGGGTAGCTTTAGGGCCAGGTTCCCGTGATGTGCGCAGCCTGTGCATTGCCTCGCTCCCGTAGCACAGACAGCTTCTCTCATGCAGCTCCTTTAGGATACACAGTTGCTTCAACACCAGGTTC
>NW_011405679.1:0-791 GCF_000754665.1 Bison bison bison | reverse complement strand
GAAGCTGGTCTACCTGTCTAAACCTCTCCCAGGGCCTTTAGACCATAGCTGGGGTAGACACAGGCAAAGCACAGAGAATGATGAGGTCAGTGGAACACTCTGTGATATTACAATGATGGATATCTGTTACTACACATCTGTCCAAATCCAGGGGGGATACAAGAACAAGAATGAACTCTAGGTAAATATGGGCTTTGACTGTGATGTGTCAATGCAGGCGCATCAGGTATAACAAATGGACCACTGTGGCAAGGACATGGATGAAGGGGGAAGCTGCTCATATGTGAAGCTGAAGGATACATGGGAAAACTCTATACCTGCCTCTCGATTTTGTTTCAAGCCAAAAACTGCTTTAAAAACCAGAAGTTCAAAAAAGCAGATTATCTGACTATACCACCATACACAAAATCCAGATATTTAGAAAGAGGTTCTTGGGCTCCAAAATTCCTTTGGACAGTGACTGCAGCCATGAAATTAAAAGACACTTGCTCCTTGAAAGGAAAGCTATGACAAACCTGGACAGCATATTAAAAAGCAGAGACGTCACTTTGCTGACAAAGGTCTGTAGAGCCAAAGCTATGGTTTTTCCAATAGTCATGTACGGTTCTGAGAGGTGGACCATCAAGAAGGCAGAGCGCCAAACAACTGATGCTTCAGAATTGTGGTGCTGGAGAAGACTCTTGAGATGCCCTTGGACAGTGAGGAGATCAAACCAGTCTAAAGGAAATCAACCCTGAATACTCACTGGAAGGACTGATGCTGAAGCTGAAGCTCCACTACTTCGGCCACCC
>NW_011405678.1:0-925 GCF_000754665.1 Bison bison bison | reverse complement strand
GTATTAGGAATGAAGGTGATTTCTGGGCAGTAATTTAATTATGAAATGTATTTAGTTCCATGGTTGACATTGGAATGACATGAAAAGTAAGAATTGTAGACCTTTGGATGTTTGATTTTATGGATCAGAATAGCTGTGTCGATGATTTTCACTCTTACCTTTTCTCTATATTTTATAGTTTTGGGTGGGAGATATTTGGGAAGATGCAAAAAGGGATTAAAATAACCTAATTTTGCTCCTGGAGGTACCCCATTGACTTAATGTTGTAAAGTTGGAGCAGAGTTTCTCAATCATAACACTATTGCTATTTTGGGTCAAACAGTATGTTGTTCTATAAGGCCATCCTGTGCTTTGTAGGGTGTTTAGGAATATCTCTGTCCTCTACTCACCAAATGCCAGTCACATGCTGACCCCACCGGCCATCTGGGACCACCAAATGTTTGAGGGGAACTTTGATAAATATTGTATTCTGAAAAAGGTGATGAATAAACCAAAAAGCAGACATGGGCATGGAAATGATCTGACCTTTATTATGAACAGAGCTGGATTAGAGAACTTGGGTTTATATCTGTGAATCAGACTGGTTTCCTAAGAAGAAGCACAAAATACAATCAATTTACCCACCAAATCCCAGGGAGAAAATCATCATCAGGGAGGAAAGGAAAATTGATACCACTTGAAGGGAGCTGAAAACAACAATCATGGAAAACTAACAAATCTGATCACATGGACCACAGACTTCTCTAACTCAATAAAACTATAAGCCATGCCATGGGGGGTCACCCAAAATAGACGAGTCATAGTGGAGAATTCTGACAAAATGTGGTCCACTGGAGAAGGGAACAGCAAACCACTTCAGTATTCTTGCCTTGAGAACCCCATGAACAATATGAAAAGTCAAAAAATAGGACACTGAAAGAAGAAC
>NW_011405677.1:0-857 GCF_000754665.1 Bison bison bison | reverse complement strand
AAGTGGTAGGTCCAGACAGTCTCAGAATGCTGGCTTGCTGTGCAAAGGTTGTAGGAGATGGAAGATAAGGGTCCTGGTGGCTGTGACACAAAAGCCTCCAGCCCTGCTTCTATTCGCTTGAACATGGAAATAAATTGTACCAGGGCCAGTGTGAGACAAAATGGTTAATTAAGCCCACCAAAGATGTCTTCAGCCTTCCCTTTTCAAACTCTTCTCAACTTCAGTGATCCAGAACATTTCTGCTTATAAAACTCTTCTTTCCTGGCAAAATGAGGAGAGGACTCATGCCGTCATTTGTACTTGGACTGAAGTTTATCTGCACTTCCTTCACCCTCTCATCTGAATTTCCGCCTTCAGGCCTTCTGTCTCTATTCATAGAAATAAGAATATTTGGCCTCTGCAAAAACAGTTTAAGAAGCTGTCATAGTTCCCCATTGCTTCTGTAACAAGTTATCATAAACTTAGTGGCTTATACATGTATTATCTTCTAGTTCCAGAGGTTAAAAGTTCAAAATAGACCATCGTAAGCATTAGGTTTCTTCTGGATTCACAGGGAGAATCCATTTCATCCTCTTCTGGAGGCTGCCCACGTGTCTTGATTCACTGCTGTATTAACCATGAACCACTCTGCTTCCATCTCCTTCTCTGATACTGACTCCTCCTGCTTCCGTATTATAAGGACCCTTGTGATTCCATAGGGCCTACCAGGGTAATCCAGGCTAATCCTCTCATCTCAAGCGCCTTAACCTAATCACATCTGCAAATATGTGGTCAGGGACAGTAACACGTTCACAGGTTTCAGGGATTAGGACGTGGGCGTCAGGGAAGACTGCTGCTGCTAAGTCGCTTCAGTCGTG
>NW_011405676.1:0-872 GCF_000754665.1 Bison bison bison | reverse complement strand
GGAGATGAGCGCTAGAAGGCGAAGGTGGGACCCAGGCCCTAGAGATTTGGGGCTTCCCCTCCAGGATGCCTGGGAAGCCCTAGGAGCAAGGAAAGTGTGGGTGGAGCAGGTCGCCCCGGGCCCTGTATTTGCACTTTCAGATGCTGCCCACCCTCCACACAGCCCCTGTCCCTGCCCCCCTGGGGAGAACGCATCAGCTCACCCCGATGATGGTGCCGTTGAGCACGCAAGCCTGCACGGGCTCTGGGGAGAGACAGGCGCAGGGCATGAGTGATCGGAACACACCTGCTGGAGACCTGCAACCTGGCCGCTCCGCTGGGCTGGGCCTCTCCGCTCCACCTTCCAGTCCTTCCCTCCACCCCGCAAAGCACTGTGGGTCCTCCTGCCTACGTGGCCACACTGACCCCAGGCCCCTCAAGGATGGGCAGCTGCCTACTCCCCACCCTCCAGCCCCCTGGAGCCTTGGAGGGGAGGGTGCTTGTTTAAGTGATTCACATCGACGGGGCAAGAGAGAGGGTGCTGTGCTTGTGAAGGAATGAAAATCTGCTTTGGAAACTAAGTCCCATGATAAAATCACACAAAGAATTCAGGGTAGCAGGTGGTGAGAGTTGTTTGCTATTGCTGCTGCTATTGGTTGTTTGGCTGATTGTTTGTTTGGTTGAGTGCTTGGTTTGTTGTTTGCTTGGTTGATGGTTGGTTGGTTGATTGGTTGATTGGTTGATTGGTTGCTTGGTTGCTTGGTTGATGGTTGGTTGGTTGATTGGTTGTTTGGTTGATTGGTTGCTTGGTTGCTTGGTTGATGGTTGGTTGGTTGATTGGTTGTTTGGTTGATTGGTTGCTTGGTTGCTTGGTTGCTTGGTTGGTGGGGTTAG
>NW_011405675.1:0-855 GCF_000754665.1 Bison bison bison | reverse complement strand
CTTGATGCCTTTTCATTTTGTTTTTATTTTTAAATTTTGTTATTTTTCTTTTCTTTTCTTTTTTGCTGCACTCGGTCTTTGTTGCTGCACGTGGGCTTTCTCTGTGAGCATTTTTCTTGAATTTTTCCATTTCTTTCGATCCCTGGGTCAGGAAGATCCCCTGGAGAAGGAAAGGTAGTACTGAATCTCCAACAACAAAAAGAAAAAAGGAAAACCCTATACTTCTATTCTTTTAAAATTTAAAATAGTGAAATGTACTATTCATATAAAAGAGTATACAGAGGAATATATATAACATATATATGTACCAGGTTTGTTCTTAAAAGAAATATAATTAGCTACCTTTCAGTTCCCTCTTTTAATTTTTCTAAGGCCTTGAGTTATCTGTACCCTCTGTTCTGTTACCCTCAGGATACAGAGCTTCTTAGAATTTTATATAATTGGGGACAGGAAAAAGTGCCCTAAAATATTTATGTAAGGCCAATATAGTTTATATAGTTTAATTTTTCTTCAGAGTCAAATATTCTATCCACTGAAACTAAGAAAGAGGGACTTTAATATCTTTAATAATAACTTAATAAAAATAGCAGCATATCCAAAGTGTTGGTCATCTAGGAAGTATGAGTTGCAAGGAAATTGGCAGGGATGCCTACTCCAGCAAAATCTTTCTCATCACCTGTGATAGTGTCTGAAGTCCCACATTTGTATTTGCTCTGTTTAATCTTGGAATCTTTTAGATATTCAAGATTCTCCTTTCCTACTGGTTACTCCATGAGGGATCATGTCTTTTTTTTTTTTTTTAACGTTCCAATAAAACTTTATTTACACAGACACGTAGACTAGATTCGATCCGTG
>NW_011405674.1:0-1047 GCF_000754665.1 Bison bison bison | reverse complement strand
TTCTGGGTGCCTGATGTCTTCTGCCAGCATTCAGAAGTTGTTCTGTGGAATTTGCTTGGTGCTCAAATGTTCTTTTGATGAATTTGTGGGGGAGAAAGTGGTCTCCCCATTCTGTTCCTCCACCATCTTCCTCCTTGATTCTCTGTATTTCTTGGTAAGAAAAGGGCTTATTAACTCTTATAGATTGATTATTTCTCCTGGTGGGTGTTTCATGAAGAGGCAACAGCTTGTGCGGCTGTTCCTCAGCCTCTCTGGCTGCTCTGTGCATACGATCCCAGGAATAGATTGGAGAAATCTGCTTTTCTTTTTCTCTTTGTCTCCTGTTCTCCATCTCATCCTGTATTTCACCCTTAGCTTAGTTTTTGCTGTCTGAGCTTCTCTTACGTCGATGGTCTGAGTTTCTATTGAAACCAGAGTACTCCGAGGTCATACTGAGACAGGGTTTGTTTGGACCTCTACTTGGGCTGTTTGAATCTCAGTTTGGGTTGTTACTGAGACCAAGCCAACCATTCCTGGGGAGATTCCCTGACCTTCAGTTTGCCCAGTTTGGAGCCCCAGGATTGGGGGCAAAGTAGGACAGGAGGGAGCTGAAGGTTTCACACCCAAATCTATACCCTTAGGACATAAATCTGGCATGTATCACAGAGAGAAAAAGGGCAACACATATGCTACTTCTAACCATCTCCCTTGTTTTCTACAGAACCAGTCTAATTGTAAAACAGTATTATACTTAAGAGACCGTCCAACCGGCCACCGTTCGCTGTCCTCCAGTGGGCACCGCGGCCATGCAGTATCACATAGGAAGACCAGGGATGTCATCTTTAAGCTCTGGGGGTCAAATCTATCGCAGTTTTTCAGGATACAGTTCACAGGAGTGAGGCTGGAATTGTTAGCTACCATCTGTAAGAGAGAAAAAAGCGAACAGCGCCCTCTTTCTACCGGAGGCATCCCTCCCTGCTCTAGATGGGGGTGTAGACAGACTTTCCACCAAAGCTCTCCTTCCCTGGTCGGACTTAGTCTGTCCCTTACCAACGCAGGCACCATACT
>NW_011405673.1:0-867 GCF_000754665.1 Bison bison bison | reverse complement strand
TTTAAGGTTAATTAGGTCCCATTTGTTTATTTTTGCTTTATTTCCAATATTCTGGGAGGTGGGTCATAGAGGATCCTGCTGTGATGTATGTCAGAGAGTGTTTTGCCTATGTTCTCCTCTAGGAGTTTTAATGCTCTCTAAGCTAACTTTGGAAATGGTGCATGTTGTGTCAAGACACATTACTAATGATAATGAATTTGTTTTTTCTCATTTCCTTCCTTTTGTCATGTGTTTTTAGTCATTTGAATATCCTCATCTGGTAGATTGCCAAGTTCATATTTTTCCCCATTTTAAATCATAATTGTTTCTCCTTTTCTAACTGATTTATATTAGAATGCCATTCCTACTTCATAGTTTATTTTTAACAGTCTATTTATGCACATTTTCAATCTTCATCTAAGTTTCTCAAAAAAAGTAATAAAGCATCATCTGCACATATTATACATCCACACACATAGGGGACCCAGGTGAGCATTTCAAGTTTGAAGACATTTATGAGATTAAAAACTGAACTTCATGGCACCTCAGTAATTGTGTTCCCTGAATGAAGCAGCCCCAGAAAAACATGATTTCTCCATTTTGACTAAATCATCAATTCACAGGTAAACTTTCCCTGTCATCCATTTATCATAAATTGTAAGATGTTAAAAAAGATTTCACTACATATACAAAAATTCCACAGATTTGTTAAGTTACTATTTAAGATTTTATACATACATGACATTTTCACTGAAGCAGTACACAGTGCTTTACAAATGTTAATTAAGATATTCCAACCGGAAATTGAAGCAAACCTCAAGGGAGTGAAATTAGGCAGGGAAGGACGCGATAATTTCTTCAAGACAATTTCAGAGCATTTCTGGCATT
>NW_011405672.1:0-832 GCF_000754665.1 Bison bison bison | reverse complement strand
GTGTAACACGGGGAGCCCAGCCTGGCACTCTGTGATGACCTAGAGGGGTGGGGTGGGGGGAGCGGAGGGAGGCTGAAAAGGGAGGGAATATATGCAGACTTATGGCTGATTCATGTTGTTCTATGGCAGAAACCAATACAACATGGTAAAGCAATTATCCTCCAATTAAAAATAAATTTTAAAATATCAATATTTTAATATCAAAATTATCAAACCATCAAAATATCAAACTATGTAAAATATTTAATATTTTTGTAAAAATTTTATACATATATTTTTAAATTATAATTTATTTTAAAATTAATAATAAATTTAATGTTGAAAATTTTAATATTTATAATAATTACCTGATTTGAGATGAACCATCATGTATTAGCATAAGAATGCTACCTAGGAACATAGGAATCCTCTCAGAGAAAGTAGTAAATATCTTTTTTCTGCCTGTCCATCTAAAGTGGTCTATTAGAGGGACTTCCCTGGTGGTACAATGGTTAAGACTCTGCCTTCCAATGCAGGAAGCATGGGTTTGATCCATGGTCCAGTAACTAAGATCCCACATGCCGTGCTGTGTGGCCAAAAAAAAAAACAAGACCGAAAACAAACAAAAAAATAAAGATCTATTAGAATTTTAATGTAATCATATTTAATGGATCTTTTAACAGGTATAACTCTACTGAAGACAGTATCTCTGGAATCACTAAAACTCATGAAGGATTTGGAACTTAGCTTAGGAGGAAGTATACCTTAAAGAATAAAAATATGAGCCCTGCAGAGGAGATTAGAATTATCACCAAGTCCAAAGCTGGTCTTAAATTCTCCCCACCCCATGCCC
>NW_011405671.1:0-882 GCF_000754665.1 Bison bison bison | reverse complement strand
TGGAGGGGTGGTTGTAGCAAGAGTCCTATTTTCAGGGTCATGAGGCTTTCAGAGAAGAACTCTATCTGAATATATATTAAGAATTAGAGAGATCAATGAAAGCCAGAGAAGGGGATCACTTTGGGGAAACAAATATAAACTATGACTGAACCTAACATGTTGGCTAACCAGTTTTCTCCTTTCCCTAAATACATAAATAGCATATTTTCTACTTGTGGAAGGGGCTTCCCTGATGGCTTGGTGGGTCAAGAATCTGCATGGAAAGCAGGAGACACAGGTTTGATCCCTAGGTTGGGAAGATCCCCTGGAGGAGGGCATGGAAACCCGCTCCAGCATTCTTGCCTAGAGAATCCCATGGACAGAGGAGCCTGGCAGGCTATGGGGTCACAAAGAGTTGAAAACAACTGAAGCAACTTAGCATACACACATGCTATTTGTGTAAGATCTTTGGTAACTTGCTCCATAAATACTAGTTAACTGCTAATTCTATGAAGAGCAACCCATATTGAACTAACAACAATTGGAGAATGAATACTAAAGGATAATTTTATAAATGGAGCCTAGTTCCAATCTTCAAGCTCTGTGATGCTTCACAAGAGAGACTTGAGCGTCGCCCTTTTTTAAAGAGAATTTGTGTCTATGTTCATGCTCTGGAGAGGAGCCACTTGCACTGAAATCCTTTGGTTCTAACCAAATGGTTCTAACCACTGTGATGGTCTCATGGTGTGTGGATACCACCATGCCCTTGGTGTATGGTGTACACCATGTTGTACAGTCCCCAAGACCAGTAGAAGAATGTTCAACGTACATCTATCAGGAAGTGCTCCCGCTCTTGACCATCGGAAAGTCTACGGATGACTTACTGTTGGTTTCAAGACTCTC
>NW_011405670.1:0-969 GCF_000754665.1 Bison bison bison | reverse complement strand
TATACTCATTAATCAAACTCTCCACTGCCTCTTTCCCCCAGCCCCTGCAATCAACATGTCTCTAGTACTTTATATGGGTAGAATCACAGTACTAATTTTTGATTGGCTTACTTCACTTGACATGTTTTCAACCATGTTGTAGCATGTGTTGAAATTTCTTTCCTTTTAAAAAGTGAATAATACTCTATTGGATGTATATACCACATTTTATTTATCTATTCACCTGCCAATAGTTACTTAGTTTGCTCCCACTTTTTGTCTATTGTGAATAATGGTGCTATGAACATGAGTGTACAGATACCTCTTCAAGACTGCTTTCAGTTATTTTGTTATATATCAGAAGTTGAATTTCTGGATCATAGGGTGATGCTGTGTGTTTTGTTCTTTGAGGAATGGCCATATTGCTTTCATTGGTGCCTGTGCTATTTTACATTCCAATCAACAATGCACAAAGATTCCAATTTCTCCACATCTTTGCAAACACTTGCTTTTTTTCCTTCCTTTTTTCTCCCTTCCTTCCCATTTTTCTCCTATAATCCTTACATATTTTTTAAACAATTCCCCCTTACATATTTTTAAAATAATACTCCCTTAAAGATGTGAAATGGTATCTCATAGTGATTTTCATTTCCTTAATGCTTAGTGATATTGAGTATCTTTGCATGTGATTATTGATCATTTGCATATATTCTCTGGAGAATTCTTCTTAAAGTCTTTTGCTCATTTTTGAATTGTCTTTTGGTTTTTTGTTGTTAAATTTACTGAGTTTTTTTTTTTTTTTTATTCTGGATATTAATCCCTCATCAGATATATGCCTTTCAAACATTTTTCACCCATTCTGGGGGTTGCTTTAGGTATTTTGACTCTGTTTTTTTGGTTGATTGCATAGTTTGAATTTTTGTGCCTTATTGGTTAAGACTCCAAACATAAGCCTTCATATAAATGCATAGTTATTATATGATAATAAGT
>NW_011405669.1:0-819 GCF_000754665.1 Bison bison bison | reverse complement strand
TCAAATATTTGAAAAGAACATGTGATACAGATATGTATCAACAGAGCATTATTTTGATGACAATGGCATTTTCACTAACATCTGTTTTTAAATTCAGATAACTATTCTCAGGTATCATTCAATACAGTAAAGCCTTTTTTATATAACCACATATAAATTTATATGATTGCAGTTATTTTCAAAACTAGGTTTTCAAAACCATAATATTGCACCAATATTCTTAATATCCTTGAGCTAGATTTCAAATATAAGCATCGCAACACTATAGATTAAATATAAAATAGAATTTTACTAAGTTCATTAACAGTATGAAGATTCTGTGCACATTAAAACAAAATGTAGAAAACTGTAAGGGGGATGGGAGATGAAGATGGAAGTCTTCAATTAGCTGTGCTTTTCTTTTGTATTCACTCCCCAGGGTTGCCACTTAAGCTCAAATGAACTATATTGATTATAAAAAGGTATATCTTATACTTGATTGCTGTAGCACACTTTATGAGTGGAGAAGTCCCAGGATACAGTATTTATTCTTGATGAGTTGCAAAATATAACAGCATAATGCAAAATATATCTCACTAAATTATGAAATATGCATATTTAGCTTTTTGGAAGTTTTCCATGTGAAAGTTTTACATGAGTCTGGGAGAAAGAATTTTCATTGCTCAGGAGGTTGTGATCACAGCTGCTTTGCAGTAGAATAACAGCCAAATTAGCAGTTTTTTTTTTTTTTTTCTCTTTGTGAAACAGCAGCATCACCAGTCTGGAATCAATTGATGGACTATATATTACAGTTCTAGTGTGGACAAAGTATTTGTCATT
>NW_011405668.1:0-839 GCF_000754665.1 Bison bison bison | reverse complement strand
AATCCCAGGGACAGGGGAGCCTGGTGGGCTGCCGTCTCTGGGGTCGCACAGAGTCGGACATGACTGAAGTGACTTAGCAGAAGCAGCAGCAATCTCAATCATTTTCAAAACTTCCTTAGTAGTTTATTTCAGTAAAGTGTATTGATACTTCAGGAAAAGATGATTTGCACTGCTAAACTACAATATCTATATTGTACTTTTATTTAAAGACTTGACCAAGTTCATGTGGACTTTCATGAACTATTTTCTGTTTCTTTCCTCTTATTTAGATTTCTAATCTATTTGTGAAAACTATCATATTAGCAACTGTCTTCCAATATACAGATCTTAAAATTACTTCTGATATTCTCCAAGTCTTGGTCTTCATAAAATACTTAATTGCTGAACTCTATTTTATCATGTAAGAGCTACTATATAATTTAATAAGAATAAATGGAGTAAAATAATAAATACCTACCTTCAATAGATATTTATCAACATTAATTCCTATTAATGTCTTTTATCCTAAAACCTTAATTTTTACTCATTCCAAAATTCCTTTTGAAGGAAAATCAAATCCATTAAGATCAGTCACAAGAACATTTTCTTATTAACTAAGAGGGTCATGTTTCAATTCTTCCAATATGTAACATTCAGTGAAAGCATGAAAAGAACTATGTCCGGAGTACACAACTGGTGTTTCCCGTCCAGGTTCAGTGTCCTGTCCAGGTCTAAAAGAAGAAGGAAAGTAGGGGCAGAGAATCGGAGGAGGGAGAGAAGGGAATGAACAGAGATCAGATGACCATAATGACCTAAAACCCAACCATCCATCATGTGTGTGTGTGTGTGTGTGTGTGTGT
>NW_011405667.1:0-1127 GCF_000754665.1 Bison bison bison | reverse complement strand
GGAGTCACACACAGGAGGGATATTTGACTTACTGAGTTCCAACTGTGTGCTAGGCTCTGCACTGAGTACTTGACACTCACTTCCTTGTTTAACCTTCACTGCAACCCTTGGAGATAAGCACTGTCATTATGCGGTGGGCAGAACGAAGGCCCGCAAAACTGCCCACATCCCAGCTCTCAGAACCTGTGAGGATGTCACCTGACACGGCAGAAGGGTCTCTGCAGATGCGGTCACGTTAAAGACCCCGAGTTGGGGAGATCAGCCTGATCATCCTGGCGGGCCCTGTATCGTCACAGGGTCCTCATAAGAGGGCAGAGGGTCAGCGTCAGAGGAGAAGACCAGAGCTGTGGCAGGGACTAGAGCCACGTGTTGAGAAGAGGAAAGAAGGGGCTGTGAGCCGAGGGATGCAGGTGGCCTCCAGAAAGGCAAGGGTGCTCCTGGAGCCTCGAGAAGGAACACGGGCCCTGAGACCCCTGCATTTAATTCCTTAAGACCCATTTTGAGCTTCTGACCTCCAAACTATATAATAACAAATCTGTGGGGTTCTCTGTTTGGATTGTGTGTGTGTGTGTGTGTGTGTGTGTTATTTATTCATTTATTTTTGTAGAGTCATAAAGGCCGTATTTTTTTTAATTGGACTATAATTACTTTACAGTGTTATGTTGGTTTCTGCTATACAACTACATAAATCAGCTTTAAGTATACATATATCCCCTTCCTCTTGAGCCTCACCGCAAACCCACCCCATCCCACCCCTCTAGGCCAAGGGAAAAAATAATTGATTCACACCTGGGCTGGGATAAAGTTCAAACTTCTTAACTGCTCTTAAAACCAGCCCAGACGCTGGTCCCTTCTCACTTGCGCAGGCTCATCTTCTGACCTCTCCCCACACCCTGTGTTCCATAATGCAGCCCACAGCCCCAGAAGTAAGCCTGTTCCTTGTCTCATTTTTTTCTTTTTCTTTTTTTTAATGTTCTGCTATTCCCTCTGCTTCCCACTCTTCCACACCTTCCCTGACTGGAGAAATCCTCATCCTTTGAGACTCCACTGAAACGTCACCTCCTCCAGGAAGCCTTCCTGGCTCTGCCCATCCTGGAAGAGATGACAACATCCACCTTTTGGCCTCC
>NW_011405666.1:0-7264 GCF_000754665.1 Bison bison bison | reverse complement strand
CCAAACCCATGTCCATTGAGTCGATGATGCCATCCAACCATCTCATCCTCCGTCACCCCCTTCTCCTCCTGCCCTCAATCTTTCCCAGCATCAGGGTCTTTACCAATGAATCAGCTCTTCGCATCAGGTGGCCAAAGTATTGGAGTTTCAGCTTCAACATCAGTCCTTCCAATGAACACCCAGGACTGATTTCCTTTAGGATGGACTGGTTGGATCTCCTTGCAGTCCAAGGGACTCTCAAGAGTCTTCTCCAACACCACAGTTCAAAAGCATCAGTTCTTCAGTGCTCAGCTTTCCTTATAGTCCAACTCTCACATCCATACATGACCACTGGAAAAACCATAGCCTTGACTAGACGGACCTTTGTTGGCAAAGTAATGTTTACAACGAGCTAAAATTCCTTGGATCCTCCAAACATGAAATGGTGGCGCTATTTTCTTTCAGAAAAGAAACGATTTACTGTGAGTTTCCTGCCCACCTCTCTTTTGCCAATAATAAAACGCTACTCAAGGCAGTAAGCAGCTGTGGAGCCTTGGGCAACCTTGTTGGGGCTCTTCCAGAATTAGCCCTCAGGGGTCTTCTGAGACTGGTCACGAGATTCCCCTGCAGGAAAAGTGCCCTCAAGAAATTCCAAAGAAGGTTACAGCAGGGAAGATCGTGTTATTGAAATGAGATCTGTCCTATTCAGAGGTGAGGAAGAGTCCAAAGAGATTGGAAGGTTGCTCTGCAAGGTTACAGAGCTGGGAAAAAATGAAAGTGGGGTCCTGAATCCACAGTACTTGAATCTGGAGTCCAGGGTCTGCTCACACTGGGGAAAGGGTTTCTGAAGCCAACCACAAAAATCCCAAGAGAGCTGTGCTTTCTGTCCCCACCTCTTCTTCAGTCACAACCAGTCTGAACACTTAACCCTAAAATTCTTGCAAGGATACTTGCATATCTGACTAGAAAGCAGATGAATGTAAGATGATATTTTCCACACTGTTTTAAAATATCACCCTTTCAAGATGCAGCCCCCTTTCAGGTGTGAGCTTGCCTGCTCCTTCCTTTCCAGGCAACTGCTCAGTCATCCTGAGTCACTTTTGAGTGGAACAAAACAGTAATTGTCCTTAGGCTGGAATGCTAGACTTCTCTTGTCTGTTTTTGATGTTTCTGTTTTATTTACTTTTATTTGGGCTTCCTTGATAGTTCAGTTGGTAAAGAATCTGCCTGCAATGCAGGAGATACTGGTTTGATTCCTGGGTCAGGAAGATTCCCTGGAGAAGGGATAGGCTACCCACTCCAGTATTCTTGGGCTTCCCTTGTGCCTCAGCTGGTAAAGAATCCACTTGCAATGTGGGAGACCTGGGTTCGATCCCTGGGTTGGGAAGAACCCCTGGAGAAGGGAAAGGCTACCCTCTCCAGTATTCTGGCCTGGAGAATTCCATGGACTGTATGGTCCTTGGGGTCGCAGAGAGTCAGACAGAGCTGAGCTACTTTTACTTTCACTTGCTGCGCAGGAACTAAGACAAAAGAAGGTTTGCAGTATTGACACCTAACTGATTCATCATGGTTTTAAAAAAATCAAATAACTAGAAATCAGCAAAGACCACTGCCTACCAATGAAATTCACTTCCCTACCATAGGGGATCCTTCTCCTTGCCATCAAGCCTTACTAGAATCCGATCCAGGGACACCGTCCCCCCCCGCCCCGCCCCCGCCATCAGGCTGCCCAGTGGTTAGGACTCCAAACTTTCACTGCCAGGGGCCAGGGTTCAATCCTTGTTTGGGAAACTAAGCTCCCACAAGTCTCTCGGCCAAAAATAAATAAATAAAATAGAAAGAATCCAATCCAAGTTTCCAGAGTTAACTAGGCTGAAGACAGATCGATGGGAGCTTTATAGAAAGAGAGGGAGGTGCACGCTGGCCTGGATGGCCCCAGAGATGGGGGCCCATGTGGATGCACACGTGCCAGGCATTTGCAAATATCTCCCTTGTTTGAAACCGTGCAGGGCCTGCTTCAGGCACACCCTGGAATCCTTAGAAGCAGCCCGTTCCTGAAGATGCACCCATCAGGGAGAAAAGTAAATTGTTTATGAAGCTCTCAGTCGCCCAGGAAAAGTCTAGAAGAGAGTATAAAGTCCACAGAGTAGGGCTATGGGAGTAGGCTCGACCTGGGCTTGGAGTCCTCACTCTCCTGTGGCAAGTCAGCTGCCTCCTCTGGGAAATGGCGTTTCAAACCCACAGCTCCCAGGCACGTTAGGAGGATTCCAGGGAAGTGGAGTTTGTCAAGGGTTTAGCGGAGGGTCTATCTCAGGAAACGGGCATATTATTGTGTGTTGAGTTACCTCACTTTGCCAACAAAGGTCCGTCTAGTCAAGGCTATGGTTTTTCCTATGGTCATGTATGGATGTGAGAGTTGGACTGTGAAGAAGGCTGAGCGCCGAAGAATTGATGCTTTTGAACTGTGGTGTTGGAGAAGACTCGAGAGTCCCTTGGACTGCAAGGAGATCCAACCAGTCCATTCGGAAGGAGATCAGCCTTGGGATTTCTTTGGAAGGAATGATGCTAAAGCTGAAACTCCAGTACTTTGGCCACCTCATGCGAAGAGTTGACTCATTGGAAAAGACTCTGATGCTGGGAGGGATTGGGGGCAGGAGGAGAAGGGGACGACAGAGGATGAGATGACTGGATGGCATCACTGACTCGATGGACTGGAGTCTGAGTGAACTCCGGGAGTTGGTGATGGACAGGGAGGCCTGGCGTGCTGCGATTCATGGGGTCGCAGAGTCTGACACGACTGTGCGACTGAACTGAACTGAACTGAGTTACCTCGCCTAGGCCAGGCACATGATTATAATCCCTTTTCATTGTACAGGACGTGAATTTCAGAGAGGTTAAGCAACACTCTTAACTGTAGCGTGGCAGTGCTATTGCTTCAAGGAGGAAGCTTGCAAGCTGTGGCAGGAAAGGTACTTAGAATGTGGGATGTGGAGGTCCCCGTCAAAACTTGCCAAGGGACAAGTTTTGTCTTTGTCCTAAGATAACTCGAAGCCTTTACAAGGTTTTGGGACAAGGGTGGGTATGATGAGATTTGCATTTTCAAAACTCACTCTGGCTAGAGTGTTGGAAAATGAGTTGGGGGTGGGGAAGAGGGGTCCTGAGTGGACTTGGGGAGAGCAGTGGAGGCTGTGGCAGGGGTCCAGGCAAGAAATGATGGAGACTTGGACTAGGGTGGTCACAGTGGTAGAGAGGCAGGGGGCACAGAATCAGAAGATTCCAAGGGGTGATTCAACAGGACACAAGCACAAATCTGACCCTCGGGTGGGCGGGGGTAGGGGGGTGGAGCGCTCGATGCCACCTGGACCTGCAGATGTGAGACTTGATGGATGGCTGTGTTGTTCCAGGAGCCTGCCTGGGGCAGTGCCACCCTGGGGCCCCTTCTGTAGTTCCTCCCCCTCCCCAGACACTGGGAAGAGACCTGGTTTGGGGTGAACTGGGGTCCTGGGAACAGAGCTCAGAGACAATCCAGGGGAGTGGGAAGGAGCAGGATCCAGCATGCCCTGTAGCTCCACCCCCACCTGGCGGGGAATTTCATCCAACCCAGGACCGGCAACTGCTGTGGGTTCTGAGCCATGAAGAAAT
Source organism: Bison bison bison (assembly GCF_000754665.1). Taxonomy (NCBI): domain Eukaryota; kingdom Metazoa; phylum Chordata; class Mammalia; order Artiodactyla; family Bovidae; genus Bison; species Bison bison. The sequence goes on along the minus strand of NW_011405666.1, from coordinate 3,643 downwards.
TTAAGGAAGTATCATCAGTAAAAATTCACTTAACATAAAATTAACCATTAACGATTCAAAGGTATACAACCCAGTGGCACCAAGTGCATTCACAGTGGTATGCAACCGTCAGTAACTGGTTCCCTCATGTTTTCATCACCTTTCCCGTTACCTGCCCTCCTTCCCCACTCCTGCCCCAGCTCCTGGCAGCTGTCTGTCTGGATGTTTCCTATGAACGGCATCACACGTATGTGGCCTTTTTTGACTGGTTTCTTCCATTCAGCACAATGTTTTCAAGGTTCATCCTTGTTGTAGCCTGTGTCAGTGCATCACTTCTTTTTTTTTTAATTACTAAACTTTATTTTTTAGGGAAGCTTTCAGTTCACAGCAAAATTGAACAGAAAAGTACAGATTTCCCATATACCCTCTGCCACGTCCCCAACCTCTCCCTGATATCAATACTCCTTCCGGAGCCAGAGTGGTGCATCTGTTACAGTCGATGACTCTGCATAGACATGCCGTCACTGCCCGGAGTCCCGAGTCTACATCAGGACTCACTGTTGGTGTCCTACAATCTATGGATCTGGACAAACATTCAGTGACGTGTATCCCCCTTTATAGTCTCATACAGAGTAGTTTCACTGCCCTAAAAATCCCCTGTGCTCCACCTGTTTCTCCTTCCTCCCCACAATCCCTGACAAGCACTGATCTTGTCACTTTCGCCATAGCTTTGTCTTTTGTGTAACATCATATGGTTAGAATCAGCCTATAGCCTTCTTGGATTGGCTTCTGTCACTTAGAAAAACACATTTAAATTTCCTCATGTCTTTTCCTGACTTGACAATTCTCTTTAACACTGCGTAGTACTCCACTGCCTGGATGTTCCACAATTTATTCATCCTTTCACCCACTGAAGGACATCTTGGTTGTGCCCAAGTTTTAGCAATTATGAATAAAGCTGCAATAAACACCCATAAGTTTTCAGCTCCTATGAGTAAATACCAAGGGGAGCTCATATGAGAAGGGGAGCTTCTGGCCAATACCATGGTTAGTTTTGTGAAAAATCACCAAACCGTCGTCCAAAGCGGCTGCACCATTTCGCGTTCTGTGGTTGTCGTTCAGTCATTCGTTCATGTCCGACTCTTTGCGACCCCGTGGACCACAGCACCCATGCTTCCCTGTCCTTCACCAACTTCCGGAGTTTGCTCAAACTCATGACCATTGAAGTGCAGCTTATTGATTATTTCTTTCATGGATATTGTACCTAAAAAGTCATCATCATCAAGTCCAAGGTCATCTAGATTTTCTCCCATGTTATCTTCTAGGAATTTTATAGCTTTGAATTTGCATTTAGATCTGTGATCTATTTTTTAAATATATTTTTAATTGGATGATAATTACAATGTTGTGTTGGTTTCTGCCATACAACATGAATCAGCTATGAGTGTACATATATTCCCTCCCTCTTGAACCTCCCTCCCAACCCTCCCACTCCACCCTTTGTGATCCATTTTGAGTTACTTTTTGTGAAGGGTGTGAGGTCTGTGTGTAGACCGACTTCTTTGCTTGTGGACATGTGTCCGGTTGTGTTAGCACCAGTTGTGAAAAGAGGATCTTTGCTTTGTTCCACGGTAGAAATCAATTGACCACAGTTATGGGGGTCTATTTTCGGTCTCTAAAGTCTGTCCCAATGATTGATGTGTCTCTTCTGGCCAATACCATGCTGTGTTGATCACCATAGCGTCATTCCTTTTAATGGCTAAATGACTGCATTTAGATCACTTTTGTTTATTCATTCATCCCCTGATGGACCTTTGGGTTATTTCTATCTCTGGTTGTTATGAGTACCGCCCCTCTGAACTCGGATGTACATTTGCGTGGTTTTATGCTTTCATGCCTCTTGGGTGCGTACCTAGGAGTGTGATCACTGGGTCACACCAGGTACAGCTCTCGATTTAACTTGTTGGGGGACCTGCTTCGCCTCCTAAATGACACTCCTCATTGTTTTGAGTGAGCAAATGCTGACTTGCTAATTGAGAGAGGCCCACGTGGAGGGGAACCAACAGTAACCCCCGGGAGCCACAGGGGTGTGCCATCTTGAGAGTGGGTCCTCCAGCCCCAGGTGAACTCCAGGTCTGATGCCTCTTGGAGCAGAGAGAGCCCTTCCCACAGAGCCCGGCCCAGACTACAGGTTTTTGAGCTCAATAAGTGATTGTTGTTTTCAGCAACTGTTTGCAGGTGGTCTGCTGGGCAACAGCGCATCATTGGGGTCTAGAGTCTATTCACACCTTTTATTCCAACCAAAGATCTCCTTGGACCCGGTAAGAACCTGAAACAGATGACTGAGCGTCCACCTGTCATACTGCATGCAATGATTGTGCGCCTTATGTGTACGCCTGTGGAAGTGAAGACTAGTCGTGTGGTGGGGCCCAAAGAGATAAAGAGCTCAAGGCCACACATGCGAGCACTGTCTCTGCCTCTTCCTAGCGAGGGGACTTAGTCCTGTCACCACTCTCAGCTGCAGGCACATCATCTGTAAGATGGAGACTAAGGCAGGGCCCTTTGAAATACACAGAAAACAAATTAAACAAGCTTCATAAAAGGGAATTGTTGATGCAATACCTGAAAATTTGGAAATGGACTTTAGGATATAGCAACAGGAATTGCCCAGCTGAAGCAGTGTCATTTTCTCTGCGTGTATCTCTCTCATTCTGTCTCTGTCTCTCCCTCCCCACCCTTCCCATCTCGCGGCTCAATTTTCTCTCCATTCTTGGATCCATTCAGGATCTCACAATGTGTCTGTGAGCTGTTTCATAATGCCCAGGGACAGACAGGGCCTCTCTCCTACAGAGGCAGTCATTTCCAGGGCTGACAGGTACTGGCCAGCTCAGGTTACCTGTGAGCCACTTTCCCTCTGATTGGCCAAGCCTGATATACACCAGGGAGCGGGGAGGAGTCAGCTGGCAGGGGAGGGAGTATCCTAGGGAGAACCCTTAGGTGCTGTTACCAAAAGAGACGTGGCCAGGCATGGGGAAGACATCAAGGCATTTGGCCAAGCACGTGTCTCCCTGGGCTCTGGAGAGACCCAAGGAGCAGCCGAGCTCCAGCTGTGATGTGGACGCTGAGGTTTGTCCAGCAGAGGGAAGGCTCTTTTCTCCCAGCAGTTGTTGAGTCACTCTTTCCAGAAAGAGAGGCTTGAGAGCGTCTCAAGGGTGGAGGAGGATCTGGTTCCCTTGGGCTCCCAGGCAGCCCGGCTTCATTGTTTTCATTTGACTCAAGGCGCAGAGCAGTGAAGCCAGACAGGTGATGACCATCAGGGCAGCACTGTGGTGTGATGTCCCTGTAAACGTGAAATTTCCACTACAAAGCATTCCCTCAGGCGCTGCAGATCCGGAAACAGCGGGATCCATAAAATCGGTAAAAATGCAAGCTGAAAATTGTGGTATAAACAATCCAGAGCAGAAGCAAAAGAAATTACTATGAATAAAACATATTGAAACATCCATGTGTTCTCAAGATTCTGCCCAGTGTGAGATTTTTCTATTTACTTTTCCTTCTTTTTTCTTTTTTTTCTACTTAAATAGAATTAGACAGTGTTGGTCTTCCCTGGTGGCGCAGTAGTAAAGAATCTGCCTGCAGTTCAGGAGAACTGGGTTCAATTCCT
>NW_011405665.1:0-951 GCF_000754665.1 Bison bison bison | reverse complement strand
TTGAATACATATATTCTTGGTTTCTCATCATCAGATCTACTTTCTTTGGAATATTGTGCTATAAATGCAATTTAATTAAACAGAAAGCAATATTGAAATCATTTTTTTTAATGAAACAAACTTTATCTCATCCTGTATGAAACTTTACATCAAAAACTTTGTGAATATTTTTACCATAAGTTCAAAGAACACTAACTTTCCTACAGTTAAATTTCCAAAAGCAATGTACATTTTAAGAACCTACAGCTAATATTCATAATATATGGAGCCATGTGAGAGCTATGATATTGCATCTATTGCAATTATTTCTTATATTTATAGACTATACTCTCATCTTAAATAGTAGATAGGTTCTCAACAGTATATTTTGAATTCTCTTTGCTATGTATTTCTTTCAAGGTAAGATTTAGGTGGGTTATCAACTGAATAGGAGGATAATACAAAGTTAAATTTTACTTACAGAAAAGTTATATTTCACTGACTATGAATGATAAAAGTGATATTGGAATATATTATGAGCAATAGAGCTCAGTCTTCATAATAAGGTAAAGTTTCCTCACAGGGCTTCATACTTCTTCCCATATTTATTTTGTATACTCAACTTGCTAGGTGGTAAGAAAAATAAAGCTTGAAAGGATTGTATAATTGAGCTTTCTGCTGTAATTATACGGAGAAGGCGATGGCATCCCACTCTACTACTCTTGCCTGGAAAACCCCACGGACGGAGGAGCCTGGTAGGCTGCAGTGCATGGGGTCTCGAAGAGTCGGACACTACCGAGAGACTTCACTTTCACTTTTCACTTTCATGCATTGGAGAAGGAAATGGCAACCCACTCCAATGTTCTTGCCTGGAGAATCCCAAGGACGGGGGAGCCTGGTGGGCTGCCGTCTATGGGATCGCACAGAGTCCGACATGACTGAAGCGACTTAGCAGCAGCAGCAGCTGTAATT
>NW_011405664.1:0-831 GCF_000754665.1 Bison bison bison | reverse complement strand
TTCTGGTTATGATTCTTGTGTGTTTCTTCTGCTCAGAATAGAATTTGCCATAGGACTGAGTGAAAGGAAATAGCCTAATGGGTCACACTAAGTAAACTTCACATAGGTAAAGTTCAAAGGAATTTAGTTTTCCCATCTGCTGGTCCCTGGAGAGGAAGGGAAAGCAGGGCTTTTCCAGGTGTAAGCCTGCGATCCAAAGTTGGATTCTTATGGAAGCTATGTGGCTGGTTGGAGAGGGCAGCGTAGCTCATTTCCCACCTACCTTCCTGTAGGACACACTCCAGGAGTCTACCATCAGGCTGAGTATTTCTCCCTGGTGAAGAAGACCGCTAACAGGTGGCTAATTAAAAATATCATAAACCCTAAAGCCAACCTCAGAGACTTGTGAGAGGTTAAGCCTTCTTCCACCAGGCCACGCAAAGTCCTTGGAGACTGGCAGGCCAATAGCATAATGAATGTCATTCCCTACACCACTTTAAGAAAAGGTAGCACATAGTTTTGTAGTCCTTCAAATCGTCAGTATTTTGCTCCATCATGGTTTTGTTTCCACACCTCTTCTTTAATGTCACTGAATAAACTCTCATTTGTCTGTCTGACTGTCTGGACTGAGGGAAATAGAATGAGCCTAGAAGGGCCATTCTTGAAGCCATGCATCACCAAATTCTGGGCTGTTTGCATATGCCTCAGTTTCTCCTTGTGACGTGATAAAAAGTGGTTTTGGTTTTAGGTAACAATGCAAAGCTTCCTGGAGTGAACCAAATGTGGAAAGTGTTTTAATTTGAGGCAGTTTTCAGAAAAGAACCTCTTCTGGTAAAGAAAGACTCCCTTTTC
>NW_011405663.1:0-944 GCF_000754665.1 Bison bison bison | reverse complement strand
AATTACGTTAAAGGATATCGAGTCTCTTAGGAAATTTCAAATTACCTTCAAATTTAACCAAGTGCTCATCTGTATAAATCCAACTAAATCCAGGGGTCCTAGTAAGGCTTTTAAAGGTTAGTTGTCTTAACAGACTCACAGACTTAGAGAATGAGCTATGGTTGCTGGGAGGGAAGGATGGAGGGAAGAGGTAGTTAGGGAGCCTGGGATCGACATGTACCCACTGCTAGATTTAAAATGGATAACTAGAGACTTCCCTGGGGGCCCAGGGGTTAAGAATCCACCTTCCAGTGCAGGGGACATGAGTTTGATCCCTGGTCAGGGAACTAAGACTTCACACACCACAGGGCAACAAAGTCCTCTCGCCATTAACTACTGAGCCGCAGCTGGACAGGAGCCCTTGGGCCACAGCTAAGACCCGACGCAGCCAAAACTAAACAAATATTTTAAAATAAAATGAATAATCGACAAGGACCTACTGTAGCACAGGGAACTCTGCTCACTGTTACGTGGCCACCTGGATGGTAGGGGGTTTGGGGGAGAATGGATACATGTGTATGCACGGCTGAATCTCTTTGCTGTCCACCTGAAGCCATCACAATATTGTTAATCAGCTCTACCCCAATACAAAATAAAACATTCTATTAAAAATGATTAGTTGTCTTTGTTAAGTATTATCCAGTGGAAAAAAATGCATATGTTCGCTGATAGAGATGAGCTTATTTTAATATACAGTTGATATCATAGTACTATAGCAAATGAATATTAACTGTTATATTATATAATATATATATATATATCTTCATGTTTAATGTTTCATGATGAAGCCACTAAAAGGTTTACAATTCATGTGTATACTTTGGGTTTATAATGACATTTCCTAAAGAATACTTTTATAAAATCATTCAAATACTCCTCTGAGATTAAGACCTTTATCAATTTGT
>NW_011405662.1:0-822 GCF_000754665.1 Bison bison bison | reverse complement strand
TCATCTTTCAGGATTTGAAATAGCTCAACTGGTATTCCATCACCTCCACGAGCTTTGTTCTTTAAAAATTAATTTCTTTAAATTTCTTTAAAAATTAAAAAAAACCTGTTGTTTTAAAATAGTTAAATAAATTTTACAACAGTTCTATGTGAGACTTTCATGTAGTTTTAAAGATTATGCTTTCAAATACTATTTAATGAGATGGGAAAAGTAGAATGTAAACCTTTAGGTGTAGCAGAATCCTAAAGATTACCACACACAGAAAAATCACCAAAATCTTAAATATGATATTTATGGCTAAACTTAGGACTGATGAAATTTTTAAATTATAATTTTGTATATTTCCATTTTTCTATAGTATATTTGTTAAATTTATAAACATAACAAAATAAAGGCCATGAAAGCATTTATGGGCTTTTAGGTGACTTTTCAAAACAGTATGTTTTCTGAATATTTGATAAGCTTCTTTTACTATGTGAAGTATTTTTACAAAATGCACATATATAAACTATTTATATGCAATTGTATATATATATACACATATGTCACATGAGGGTCTAAAAATCTACATACTGTATTAATACTAGGACACTGCTGCTGTCTGTTTTAGTCTTATTTTTAAAAGAATCTATAACGGAGAAAAGACAAATTGTCCAAGTATGAGAGACCTCAAGAAACGGACAGCAAGAAATGAGTCATAAAATGTAATTCACATTTCATGTTAAAGTTATGGAGAAAAACAGTAAATCTGAGATTGCAAGAGAATTACTAGAATATTTTTTACAGAACATGTGGATTTATTAAGTCACATTGCCCTATATT
>NW_011405661.1:0-1060 GCF_000754665.1 Bison bison bison | reverse complement strand
AATAAACAACATGCAGATTAGAAAGGAAGAAATAACATTATTTCTGCCTATAGTTACCATGATTATGTATGTAAGAAATTTCAGGAAATACATTAAAAAAAAATCAAGAAAACCTATAACTTAAAAGTGAAATTGCCAAGGTCATAGGATATAAAATCAAAACACAAAAATCAATTGTGTTTCTATACACTAATGTACAACTAGAAACCAAAATTTAAAAGAGAAAATAAACCAATTACAATAACTCTAAAAAATGAAATTGTATATATCTCACAAAACATATGCATACAAACTTTTTTATGCTGCAAACTTAAAAAAAAATTCCTGATGTAAGAAATCAAAGAAGACCTAGAGACACATAAACATTCACAGCTTTGAATATTCAGTATACTAAATATGTCAATTCTCCTCAAGTTGATCCATGCATTTAACACAACACTAATCAGAATTTCAGGGAAAGATCTTATAGATATTCACCAGGTGATTGTAAAATTTATATGGAAAGGCAAACGTACTGAAACAGCTACAATAATTTAAAAAGAAAAGTAAGTGGGAGGAATCACACTATCAATTTTAAGATTTAATATAAAAGGCTACAATAGTCAAAATATTATGGTGTTACCAAGGGAATACAGAAATAGATTGATGGAAGAGAATAATTTAGAAGTAGATTCAAGCAAATATGAACAATTACTTTTTTTTGTTGAGACAACTGAGCGCACATATGTAAAAAAGCTCAAACTATCCACATACTCACACAAACTTAACTCAAAATGGATTATAAATATAATACACAAGAATATAAAACACAAAGAAGAAGACTGAGGAGAAAAACTCTGTGACTTAGGCTGAGGAAAAAAGTTCTAGTAGTTGCTCAGCAGCTCAGTAGTCTCTCAGTCTTTGCCATGCTTTGGACTTCAGCACACAACCCTTCCCTGTCCTTCACCATCTCCTGGAGTTTGTTCAAACTCATGTCCATTGAAAAGGTGATGCCATCCAACCATCTTGTCCTCTGTCATCCCCTTGTCCTCCTGCCTTCAATCTTCACCAGCATCAGGGT
>NW_011405660.1:0-818 GCF_000754665.1 Bison bison bison | reverse complement strand
TTAAACAAGTTGCTTATACAGGTCGGTAGTGGAGTTGACATTTAAACCCGCTTCTCTTTTAGGTTCAGAGCCAGAGCTCTTAACCACATGCTGTGCTGCCCAGGAAATGCTTGCTTGAATAGATTGGATTTAAACTGGTTCTTAAAGAAGTAGAATGTGGGTAGAAGAAAGAGTGGGAAGATTGCATGCGTGGTGGTGGATAGGTTTATAGTGTTAGTAAAAGCAGGAATTGGTATTTAATTGGAGTACCTGGTGCCGGGGGAGTACGGTGCAAGTAGAGCTGGTTTTTGTTCCCAGAGCAGTAATTAGTTCTATTTGGAAGAGTGAGATTAACATCTGAAATAATTAGAAAAAGAGTATTGTTTAATCAGAGGTCAAGAGTGAGTTTTGTATGAGTTGGAAGGAATTATGAAGGAACTAGTAATTAAATTAAGCCTCAAAAGAGGAGTGGATTTAGGAGAGTTGTTTAGCAAACCAGATTTTGGGTTGGGCTTTACCATTGTCTTGTGCTGTAATCCTTATAATCCTTTACTAGTATTATTTTATTGCTCAGATTATGAGGCCAGTAGAAACCCCCTTTCAAGCTCAGCTTCCTACTTCTTTAGGAGTTCCAAACTATGTATGATCTGGATCTTCATGGCTACCTCATCATATCCTATTTTTCTCTTCATTCTTAAAAGGAAGATATGCTGACTTTGAACTGTGCTTTATAGTTCAAAATCAAATGCAATATAGAAATATACAGTATTGCTGCTACTCTGACTTTTGTCCTCTTTTTCTCCACATATTTCTGTCACAAATATGTATTTTTATTAGTT
>NW_011405659.1:3543-3948 GCF_000754665.1 Bison bison bison | reverse complement strand
TTTAATAAAACTTTAAAAAAAAAAAAAAAAAAAGAGAGATTATGAGGGCTAACATAACATATACTAGTATCACATATGCCTTGAAACAATGTATTTGAAATAGAAATAAGCAAGGAGAAAATGCACTTTTAATGGTTTCCAAATTATACTTTTTAACTCTTTTGATATATTGGGTTAACCATCTTAGATAAGGGGAAGTGAAACAGAGCAGGGAAGTATATATATGTTTGCATTTGATGCAAAAGAGTGATTTTTTTGTTTGGAGTGGAAGGTAGATGCAAAGAAGGGAAGATCACCAAAATGTTTCCCATTCATATGTGAACGTGAACGAAGTCACTCAGTCGTGTTCGACTCTTTGCGACCCCATGGATTGTAGCCTACCAGGCTCCTCTGTCCATGGGATTT
>NW_011405659.1:0-796 GCF_000754665.1 Bison bison bison | reverse complement strand
CAAAATAACATCTTCTAGGTTCATGGCTGAGCATTTCCATATGAGTAAGCTAAAAGATAAGGCTTTATAAAACAAAATTTAGCCTGAAAATCTTGAATTTAAATTTATATCTATCATCCCTGCCTAAGAGGTTAACAATAGACAGAGGTAGATAATTCTTATTTGGAAAAGGTATGGAGCATGTGTTCAGGATTTTTTCTGCTGTGTTGTAATTGCCAAAGGCAAGGTCTCCAGGGAAGAATGATAAGATCCAGAAATGACTTTTCAAAATGTACACAAAGAAGAAGCTGAATAATAAGAACTAGATTTTAGTAACAGAGTGGATTACTCTTGTTGTAAAATGGATATTTATACACATGAAATTTTCACATATATATATATGAAAAGTTGGTTGCAAAATCTTACACATTTACACATTTTTCTTACTGATATTCTTCTCATGCTTAGAATAATTATCATAAATTAATCCAAGACGATGAATGTGTTTTCTGTAGCCCCAAATCTAAACTTTTCTCTGATACACTACTTGCTTGCACATTTAGGATTATTCCCTTTTACCTGACATGCAGCATTTTAATCACTCTTAACTTCTCCATCAATTATAAACTTTTATAAGAAGTTATTACTATTGCAGTAGTTTCTAGTTGAGTATATCTCAATTGAATTATATATATCTGAAATGTCACAGGTAAGTAACATGTATTTTAAGAGATTATGAGGGGTACTCTTTCTGCCCCCTTCTGATGCCTAAGTCAGAAGCTTTCTCTATCTCCTTTATACTTTAATAAAACTTTAT
>NW_011405658.1:0-824 GCF_000754665.1 Bison bison bison | reverse complement strand
GTTTCTCAAGAGGCAGGTCAAGTGGTCTGGTATTCCCATCTCTTTCAGAATTTCCCACAGTTTATTGTGGATAAATAAATAAAATAAAGCTTTATCTGGGTATAATTTAAATTCTGAAATATGTGGCAAGCAATCAAGACATACTAGGGAATGTACATCAACTATACTTCAACAAAAATAAAAATAATTAAAATAAAAGATATGTTAGAAGAGAAGGGTGAAAAGAGACCAGGACCACAACTGCTCTTTGCTCTAAGATCAAGGCTGGAAAGATGGCAGCAGAGTCTCTGGGAAGTGTGGGGAGGGCTGATAATGAGAGCTTCACACTCTTTCCACGCCCCCCCCCCACCCCCCACCGCTTTTTGGCTGCTGGGTCTTGCGGGCTTCTCTAGTTGCAGCACTCAGGCTTAGTTGCTCCAGGGCATGTGGGATGTTAGTTTCCCAACCAGGGATCAAATACGAGTCCCCTGCATTGGAAGGTGGACTCAACCAACTTAACCACCAGAAAGTCCCTTCATACTCATGTTTGATGAACATTTATCACCTTCCATGTGTCAGGCTGGCTTCTGTCTCAAGACAGGAAGGGATCTTCTGGCTGGGAAGAGGTTTAGGAAAAATCAAGGATCTATCAGGTCTCTTCTGGGTACTGAATGTAAATGTTCCATAAATGTTCTGTAAAATGCTACACTATTATGATATCATCACCAGCAAGCTTAGTCTCTTTCTCGATCTCCTCTTGTGGCCTTTCTCCTTTGCTTTTCCCAAATCACTGAGTCCTTCACATTCTTCTACCTTTTGAATTTCTCTTAATACATCCTTTTCAT
>NW_011405657.1:0-907 GCF_000754665.1 Bison bison bison | reverse complement strand
CAGAGGTGAAATTAGATTATTCTAGGTTGGCCTCCTTCACTAGCTGGCAGATTCTTTACCACTGAGCCACCTGGGAAGCTTGGGCATCAATGAGATCAAACCAGTCAATCTTAAGGGAAATCAACCCTGAATATTCATTTGAAGGATAGATGAAACTGATTCAGTATTTTGGTCACCCGATGGTAACATCCAACTCATTGGAAAAGTCACTGATGCTGGGAAAGATTGAATAGGGCATCAGAGGATGAGATGGCTGGATAGCATCACTGATTCAATGGATATGAACTTGGGGAAACTTTGGGAGATGGGGAAGGACTAAGAGGTCTGGGGTTCTGCAGTCCATGGTGTTACAAAGAATCGGACTCAGCTGTGTGACTGAAAAACAGGTTGGCTTATTGTGGTACTTTATTACCCTTTTCTATCTCTGGTTTGCAAAGAGACATGAGTTAATATTCATAAATTAGTCATACACTTCTGAAATATATACCAATATGCAAAAATCTTTATATATGAATAGTCCTATTAAACATTAATATAAGTAGGAGTGAAATGAAGCTATAATACAGAAGTATTTTAGAAGAATGAGATGTTATTTTAATTGCAAATGATTAATCGTACTCCTGGCATTCAAGAATAATAATGATTTTTGTTTTGTGAAGAGATTTTTAAGCAAATTACAAAACTTTAAAAATATCACGAATTGTTATTACAATCCTGTGTGGTTCATGTATATTTATAGACATTCTAAAAGTTTCATATGTGCAGATTATAATACATAATTAACACTTTTAATTAAAATGTAAGAATGAAATATGTATGTACACACAAAAACTTGCATTGAACTGTAACGTTAGTCCCTTAGGGAAAGAATAAAGACACAAACTGAAGTTATCAGTCACAAATAAGG
>NW_011405656.1:0-852 GCF_000754665.1 Bison bison bison | reverse complement strand
CTGCCATGTGCCTGTGAGCTTTGTTTGAGGATGCCATGAAATGGGGGAGAAAATTATTATCCGGAGGGACATAATTGTTGCCCTGAATAAGTTTGATCAGTGAGGGAAAGGAATAAAGAGATTGTATGTGAAATTTAAATTCTTCAGTGTGAGGTACTCTTGGGTAAGCAAAACACTCAAGCTAAAGTTAGAAATGAATTAGTTAACACAACAGAAAAAAAAGAGTCAGACTCTATAGACTGAGCCAACATTTCAATTTTCAGCTCAGTAGGCAGTGGAAGTGAGGCTGAAGAGGGGGCTTGGCATAAATCATAAATTCCAGGATATTGTACTATAGCCTTCTAGGGGACTTGGTAAGCCACAGTTGACATATAGATTTGAGGTTCAGAATCTAGTTCTGGTATTTAAAGAGAAAAGAAAGAGCTATATTGGAGGGCAGGAAAAATGCAGGACATTCAAGATAATGAATTAAATTCTCTTCCGATTGAAGAGAAATGGACAAAATGGGAATCTGTGTTTGAATTCTAAAAGTTGGTGATTAAGAAGCAATCTGAATGAAGTCTATATGGCTTATAAATTTTTGGTTGATGATGGATTTGAGTTTATTAGGTAGATCAGAACAAAAGGACATAAATGCAAATCAAGAGAGAATGTGTGAAAAAGAAATTTAAAGAGATATTTTATGGAGAAAGTGATGACATTTAGGATGAATTTGATCACTGCATGGATCTCAGTAAATTAAAAAGAGTATAATTGGTTATACAAGTGAAAGAAGCACCCTGAATCTTTTTTTTTTTTTTTTAACTTCTTTATTAAGGTGGATACACATTCTCATATTAACAATTCTTGTGA
>NW_011405655.1:0-856 GCF_000754665.1 Bison bison bison | reverse complement strand
CCATGTAGAAAAGGTAGTTGCTCAGGAAGGGAGGTCTTCAACAAGGACAGTCCCAGGTGAAATGAGGACTGGCTGTTTTCTGGGCCCAACCAAAATGAAGACTGGCTCTAACTCTTGCTGGCACTGGGGGAGTTTACACTATTCATTTCAGGCTGCCAGGGTCTATTCACTGCCCAGTGATTTACACTGCCAATAGTGAATCATCAGACATACACAGACCTGTTCACCTCTCTGAAGTAGAGACACAGTGACTCAACCAGCCAAGAGGACTTTGTTCAGAACAGAATGAGAAAGGGAAAACTTATTAGGCCTGAAAGGGGGAATCAAAATGGAAGTTCTTGAGACAGATGTAAAATGGTTCTAATAAGAATAAAAGGAACTAAATATCTCAAGCTATCTATCTGGTCAATGAGTTTCCTTATTGCTTTACCCCATTTTTATTCCTCACAGACTTAGGCGGGCATAACTGGAGTGGATGAGAGCAGATGATTTTGGAAGTTCCATTATATCAGAGCCTGCCTTCATGGTTTACCAACTCTCTGTATCTCAAGTGTGCTCAAACTCAAAATCCCACCTCAGAAGAAGCCTCACAGTCTTATTAGAGTTTACTATGATCAAGTTTGCTAGTAAAGTATTTTGACAGCTTGATAGCAAACAAAAGGAAAACTCATGGATAAATGGCCTCCAAGGATGGTTCTTGGTCTAAAGTTGTAATTGTAGGGCTCATTTAATCTTCAGAGATTGTCCTTGATCTCCTGGCACATCCTCATCAGCTGGAACAGAATGCATATAACATGAGTATACAGTGCAGAGCTGTCTATTAGCAATAGACCTGAGAACTGAGTCAAGAGGTAGA
>NW_011405654.1:0-952 GCF_000754665.1 Bison bison bison | reverse complement strand
CTTATTATTTTTTTCTCCCCATCTTATTCTTCAAGAATCTGCCATTTACATTAGGACCTTTGCTTTTCAATATAAATTTTAGAATAAGTTTCTCAGGTTCTACAAAAATTCATATTGGGATTTTGATTGCCATTGAATTAAATCTTTTGAACAATTTAGAGGAGAAGTTGACTTTGAAAATTTTAAGTTGTATTTTTCTAGAAATTTTAGTATAACTTGTCAAATTTATTTTCTTTATAATATCTTTTTATTATGTTTACTTTGTTCAACATCTGCTTTTTTGTCTTCTTTTTCATTCCTAACATCCTTTCTATCTTTTTTCTTTGTTTCTGAATCAATCCTACTAGAAATTTGTTTTCTAATCTTTTTAAAAAACCAACTCTTGGGACTGGTACTTGTTTTATTTATATCAGCTCTTTTATTGTTTCTCTTTTTGAGTTTATTTTCTTGTTCCTTTTTTTTTTTTTTTTGACTGCACTAGAAGGCTTGTGGACCTTAGTTCCCTTACCAGGGATTGAACCCAGGCCCTTGGCAGTGATGAGAGTAAGGAGTCCTAAACACTGGACTGCGGAGAATTCCCTCTTGTTCCTTTTTAAAATTTATAATTGAGATGCTAAGCCCATTTTAACTTTGCGCTTTTCCAGCGTATGTATTTAAGGTTATACATTTCTCTCTAAATATTGCTTTAGTTGAATTTCACAAATTTGGGTGTGTAGTATGGTTATCGTTCAGTCCAAAGAATTTTCTAATTTTCATTTTGATTTCCCTTTTTGACTAACAATTATTTAGGAAAAAATCCTAATCATGTGCAAGTTTTCTAGTTGTTGTTGATTTCTGATCTAAGTGTCATGTGGGCAAAATATGTGGCCTAACATATGATCTACTGCTGCTGCTGCTGCTAAGTCGCTTCAGTTGTGTCGACTCTGTGTGACCCCATAGACGGCAGCCCACC
>NW_011405653.1:0-815 GCF_000754665.1 Bison bison bison | reverse complement strand
GGGTAGTATAGTCATTTTCACTATACATTTCAACTACATTTTACTCAAGCTCATAGGACCTCCAACTGTTTCTGACCCTCTTGGATCAGATGAACGCCAGTTGTGTTCTTCCATGCCCAGTGCCTCTCATGTCTTTTGAATGAGACCAGGTCCAGCAAACCAGAGCAGAAACTTTAGTTGTTGATTAAGGAATGATAAATGGAGAACTCCTACTGTAAAGATACAACCTTGTTAAGGGGAGAGAGGCAAGAAACTTTTAAGAAGTAAGAAGTGGGTACTTCCTCAGAATTCAGGGAAAGTGGCAACAATTTCTAGAAACTGCCAGATCATGTACAGTCTTTTGGACTCCTTTGCACACAGCACTGTTTGTGCCTAGCAAAATGCAAGTCCTCATGTTGGATACAGGTCTGGGACCTGGGACTTTTTGCTGTAATATTGCAAGGCTTACACCTGGACACACCTCTTCTTAAGCAACAAAATACAAGAAAATATATGGAACTAAAAATAACTGCATGTAGGGGGCTTGGGGAAGAATGGATACACGCATATGTATGGCTGAGTCCCTTTGCTGTTCACCTGAAACTACCACAGCATTGTAAATTGGCTATAATCCAATACAAAATGTTTTTGGTGTTAAAAATAATAAAAATTAAAATTACAAAAAAAATGCATTCATGCACAGTTAGGGTAAATTCTTTTTTTTTTTTTTTTTCATTTTTCATTTTATTTTTAAACTTTACAATATTGTATTGGTTTTGCCAAACATCGAAATGAATCCGCCACAGGTATACATGTGTTCCCCATCCTGAACCCTC
>NW_011405652.1:0-895 GCF_000754665.1 Bison bison bison | reverse complement strand
ATTTTTATGTGTGTGTGAGCTGGCACAACTGTAAACCTTTCGAGTCTACTGAATATCTTAGCCAAAACTTTTTCAAAGCTAATCTTGAACACAGCTTTGTTAATATCATCTGCTCTCTGATGTGGGGGAAAAAAAAAAAAAGGCGAAGTATTTACTCTCATAGTATTCACATTTTATTGGATCTAGACAGATAATAAGCAAAGAAATACATGTCTTGAAAATTTTAGCAAGTACAAAAAAAGTATTGAATCAGAGAAATAAGATAGTAATAGGTAGTATTCATTATTTCAGCTGGGATAGTCAGGGAATGGATATTATGACTTAGAGTAATTAGGAAAGGCCTATTTTTGAAGAGGTATCTTTGAACTAAATGATAAAGAGAAGGCAGTCTTGTAATGGTTTATAATGTTTCAAATAAATAAAAGTATGTCCAAAAACACTGAGGTAGGAAGGAGATTGGCATATTTTTAAAAAGAAAAAGGTTCATATATAGTTTTCCTGTATAGATGTGGCTTTGATGCAGGGTTTAAAAAAAAAATA
Source organism: Bison bison bison (assembly GCF_000754665.1). Lineage (NCBI taxonomy): Eukaryota > Metazoa > Chordata > Mammalia > Artiodactyla > Bovidae > Bison > Bison bison. Next base: position 355 of record NW_011405652.1, on the reverse strand, counting down.
ATAAGTCTTTCACCCAAGAGGACAAATTCAACTGATAATTTAATAAAATTTGCAATTTTAAGTTAATAGAAACTTTGATTTCCCTAGTATTCATCTCTGCTATAAAATCATTTTAGTTTGTCTTAATATATTTTCCTTTGTTTCACTGAATCTCAAAGCATATGAGTTTGTTTATATATTGCCACAACTGGTATCACGAAGATTGCAGTCAACTGTCATTATATCATATTCTTTCCTATTTTGTCATTTTCCAAAATTTTATCTTCTAACAGCATAGAATCTGTATAGATTTGACAAGGCAAAGACTGAAAAACAGAAAGTAGAATTGTCATAATGATAATTTCTAGAATGGCTG
>NW_011405651.1:0-811 GCF_000754665.1 Bison bison bison | reverse complement strand
TTATCATCTGTTTACCATTTCTTTTTTTTTTTTTTACATTTCTTGCCTTTAATATTGATATTTTAGATCATAGTTGCAAATGAGTCCCAATAATACACAAAGTCACCTTTCATTTAAAAAAAGAAACTACCAATAACACCCACAGCAATCTGCTTTCCAGGAGACAATTAGGTATTAGTAGAAGGAAATCTAAAAGGGTATTTTCCCCACTCTGGAAGCCCAGCACAGAACTTACTGGAAACAACTTGTTGTAAGCCTGGATGAACTGCTAGTAATCACTATTTTATTCAATCTCATAAATTGTATGGCTCATGAAGCAAGTAGATAATTCAGACTAAAATGTATTCACATATAAAACTTTACCCTTTTCCCAGGAGACAGAATTGTTTGGTGAATACATCTTTATTGTCTGTTTCTAAAACAGAGCTGGATGGACCTGCTTGATTGGAAATGGATTTTCAGCAAAAACATATTTTTCAATTCCTTAGAAATAGACTCCTCCCTCCTATCCCACCTTCTTCAAGTCTCTATTCTCCACATGATGGGCCTGTTGAATCCAGGCCCATCTTACAAGGTTTTCAAGCTCTCTTTGCTTTCCACAAAAATCGAAAGAGGGGCCTCATAGACCAGGGGATGAAGGTGGCGATGAGTGGAGCCTCCCTGTCTTTCCCTCCTTCCCTCCCTGCTTCCTTTTCTTCCTTTTAATTAGCTGTCTGGCTCCTTTGTAACCTGTTTTATGTACTAAGCTTGTGTACAAGGCTCAGACAGTAAAGAATCTGCCTGCTATGGCAGGAGACCTGGGTTCAATCCC
>NW_011405650.1:0-860 GCF_000754665.1 Bison bison bison | reverse complement strand
TGATCCTTTGTATTTTGTGATATCAGTCATAATGTCCTCTCTTTTATTATTTTATATAGTTGAGTCTTTTTTGTTGTTGTTGTTCTCTTAAGCCTAAATAAATGTTTTTATATTTTATCTTTTTAAATAAGATTTAAATGAATCTTGTAAGATTTTCAGTTTCTTGGTTTAGTATTGATATATTTTATGTTTCTAGGAATTTATAGATCTCTTCTAGGTCATCAAATTTGTTGATATATCTCTTCAAAGGAATCTGTTATGATCCTTTGTATTTTGTGATATCAGTCATAATGTCCTCTCTTTTATTATTTTATATAGTTGAGTCTTTTTTGTTGTTGTTGTTCTCTTAAGCCTAAATAAATGTTTTTATATTTTATCTTTTTAAATAAGATTTAAATGAATCTTGTAAGATTTTCAGTTTCTTGGTTTAGTATTGATATATTTTATGTTTCTAGGAATTTATAGATCTCTTCTAGGTCATCAAATTTGTTGATATATCTCTTCAAAGGAATCTGTTATGATCCTTTGTATTTTGTGATATCAGTCATAATGTCCTCTCTTTTATTATTTTATATAGTTGAGTCTTTGTTGTTGTTCTTTTAAGCCTAAAAAATGTTTTTCTATTTTATCTTTTTAAATAAGATATTAATTTCATAAATATTTTATGTTATATTTTTGTCTCTATTTTACTTATTTCTCCTGTAATCTTTCTTATTCCTTTTCTTCTCTTAATCTGGCCTTAGTTTTTTGTTTATTTGTTTTCCTCTCTTCTAGTTTACTGAGGTGTTCACTTAGGTGGTTTATCTGAGATTTTTTTTTTTTTTCTCTTAATGTAAGCATTTATTACTGTAACTTCTCTC
>NW_011405649.1:0-1004 GCF_000754665.1 Bison bison bison | reverse complement strand
TGCACCCACCTCAGGGCCTTTGTACCTGCCTTGTCCACTGACTTTTTTTCCAGACACAGGTGTTTTCATCTGTCACTCCATCCAGGTCTCTGCTTAAATCTCATCTATTTACAGAGGCCTTCTGTAGCTACTCTCTCTAAAATGACCTCTCTGGCACCTTTTAATACTGCTCTCTGTATTTTTTCCTTCATACCACTCTTTGTGTGTATGTGTATCTATCTATCTATCTATCTATCTATCTATCTATATTTTTTTTACTTTATTTATTATCTGTCTCCCCTAGAATGCAGATTCCATGGGTCAGAAAACTGGTTTTGTTCCTGCTGTCTCACCGATGCCTAGAGATTGCCCTGGCATAGAGGAGGCCCACTATATGGAGGATCAGATTTTTGCAGGTTTCTGAATGGCTACTTAGGAAAAACCTCCTCTTTGATAAATGCTAGTTGATATGTCTATTCTGCTAGGGCTGCCAAGATGAAAAACAGTACCTGCCTCCTTGAAATTTAGGATGTCATACTCAGGAGAGGAAAGAGTCTGACATGAGTAAACCACCATCCACAACACAGAAAAGCCCTCTTCATCTCATATTCAAAAAGCATCTGCCATTGCTAGTTAGCAAGGCTGGATAATTTCTGAAATTGATGGATGCTTACAGCATACACAAGAAGAGGATCTTTGCAACAACAGACCCTTTTATCTGGCTTTCAGGCAGCTAAAAACATCTCCAACCCAGGCTTTTTAGCGATCGTTATTGAGGCTAATTTTCACAAACATCATTTTGAAAAAGGGCCAAAGTGGAAAGAGCGTACCTAGGGGTTTGGGCACATATTGCAGCCAGGTGTCCTGGGGAAATTCATTTCTCCTCTTCAAGTCTCAGTTTATCTTCATTGTGGGTTTGGGTGAATAAAGAGGGCTGGACCAGATGGCCTCTTATTGCTTTAAGGCTCTTAGACTAAACCCCAAATTTCAAGACTGTGTCCTTGTCCATGTACTAAGTCCAAATG
>NW_011405648.1:0-1185 GCF_000754665.1 Bison bison bison | reverse complement strand
TCTATGATTCCATTAATATAAATTTTTGAAATTATCTATAGATACATTGGGTTGGCCAAAATTTTCCTTCAGGTTTTTCCACATGGCCACTGAATAGATAATAGGTGTAACAGACATCGCTACATAGAAATGGAGAACATCTTAGTGGCTGCCAATAGTTAAGGAAGGAGTGAGTGTAAACGGGTGGTGTGTGTCACCAAAAAAAGGGCAAAATGAGGAATTTTGCAGTGACTCAGTAATCTGGCTATATCCAGTCAATACACCAGTTATGTTATTGTACTTTGGTCTACTGGGATGTTACCAGGAGGGGAAACTGAATGAAGGATACAAGGGTTCTCTCTGGGACATCTCTGTATTATTTGTCAAACAACTTATGAAAAATACAATGATCTCAAAATTAAATTTTCCTTTATATAAAAATGGAACATCAAGAGACTTTGCCATGTATATGCTTATATTCTAAAACTATCTTCTGACATAAGAAACACAAGGTTGCATTTTAATGGGAAGAACTTCAGACACAGAAACGCTAAACAAGTTCTGTGATCACACAGGAAATGATGAACGCAGACTTGAGAATAGTTATCTCTGAATGTCTAAGTTGTCTCTAATGTTAAAGGAACCTCCACGAAGGAAGCACAATGGAGAGAGGATAACAGGTCCCAGTTCCCTTCGAAAGTGACCACTTCCCCAGCGCCATGGACTTTCTATGATCCTATGGCCCATCCAAAAATCTAGCACAAGTTAGAAAGGGATGAAAGTCATGGTCATTTATTTTCACAGTTTTTTTTCTCACAACATTGGACTAGAAAGAAAGAAGTCATGAGCTTGTAGATTTGTGCTACTCTATTGTCTGTCCTTTGAATCTAAATGGGATCCAAGTTCCAGCTGTAAGTTATCCATGTGGTTCAGCATCAGAAAAAGTTGATCACTGTTGCTGAGGGCCAGGGTATGGTAGAGATGCAGGAAACAGGCATGTACTTGACTGTAGAAGGTTCATGTTCCAGGGCTCCCACCTGGGTACTTGAGGATTCTCTATGTAGATAATATGTAGGGGAGTTCACGGAAGTTCCTCAAAGCAATCAGGGATGGCACAGGCAGAAGTCTGGTTCTCAGAAGGTGGAAGCTCAGCCACTTCTGTACAAATAGGACATGAGAGGGAGAGATACACATGGGAGACATTGC
>NW_011405647.1:0-817 GCF_000754665.1 Bison bison bison | reverse complement strand
ATCTTTCCATATTGTTGCAAATGGTAGAATTTCCTGTTTTTTTTTTTTTTTTTATGACTGAATCATCCATTATATATACCACAATATCTTTATCCATTTATCCATCAATGGTTGGTTTCCATGTCTTGGCTACTATAAACAACACTGATTTTTTTATTTTTCTTTACTGATTCTTAATGATAGAGAACTTCCACTTTCATTTGTGGGCTAACCAATGATTCACAGGAAATTTCAATGATAATTATATTTTTAATTGTTACAAATTAATACAAATCTCATTAGAGACCCAGTGTTTGATTGTGTCTATTTTCTTTGTGTATGCCAATCTTTTCTTATGAACTCTAGAATAGAGCAAATGTTATTAGTTCATTCTATCTGATAGAAATTAATAATTATTCTCCAAAATTAATTGATCAAGTCATACCAAATTTGCATTATGAAAATATGACTTATGAGGGAAAGGTGTGTATTTGAAAGTGTGCAACAAGTACAAAACATTGAGAACCTCCCATCCAGAAAGTAACTATTGGGATCTTCCCAACCCAGGTGTTAAACCTTCCCAACCCAGGAGTTGAAATATTATTTGAGCAGTCACTCATACAAGTTTTGAAAGTCATTTTTAGTATGAGTTTGTTAAGCCATGAGAATGTTAAGCCACTGAGAATCATTTATTCTGGAACTTGCTTTTTACTCTCTTAAGTATCTTTGTATACTGCTGGTTTCAAAGGAGCTTTTTCCTTAACATTTCTAATTTCCTACACTGGGTATAATTCAGGAAACTATTTGTTGCCTAATATGCTGTCTTCTAAAACAATTC
>NW_011405646.1:0-816 GCF_000754665.1 Bison bison bison | reverse complement strand
TAGGAGTCTTTTGTAAGTCAGAATGGCATAAAGTAGAGAAGCAATTGCCTTAGGAAACATTTTGCTAATAAATACATAAACTAAATGGAGATAAAGCACAGATGCTTGCACATAGGTCAAAGGTGTGGTGGCTTGAAGTTGAGATGCTAGGTGTGATTCCTGAAGAAGCAGCTTGGTGGGGCCGCTCTTGCCACTTCTGGTGCAGCTGCCTCTATAATGGCTTACTGTAAATCAAACAAAGAACACTATTTACTTTTGGTTTCTTTCTCTTTTTTTGTAAAAGTGAAAATCCTCTTTGAATTTCTTTTGGTCAGTGAAAACAGGTACTAATGTGGTTCTTTTGTAAAAGCAAAGTGCTCTAAAGAGAACTTTGGAAAAGAAGGGCATACCTGTATTTTGATTTAAGTATTTAAAGAAATGTTTTAATTTATGACTTTATGAAAGAAGGAAACAAAATCTTTTGGAAATAGCTGACTTCACATTTAATCATGCATTATTTAAAGCTTCTGGAAGAGGAAATGGCAACCCACTCCAGTATTCTTGCCTGAAAAATCAGTTCAAAGGATTGAAAGAGTTGGACAAGACTGAGTGAAGGAACAAGCAATTTAAAGTTTATGTAAGGTGTTTATATGGCAAGTAGCCTGTAAATGTTGGCCTATCTACTTCCAATACAGCACTGGTTTGTATCATCCAAACTTCTTTCCAGCAAGGAAGTCAGTTCTGAATATTCATTGGAAGGACTGATGTTGAAGCTGAAGCTCCAATACTTTGGCCACCTGACGTGAAGAATTGACTCATTGGAAAAGACCCTGATGC
>NW_011405645.1:0-828 GCF_000754665.1 Bison bison bison | reverse complement strand
AAGCACAGATGTGGCCAGAGGGAGCTTCGCCCTCCTTTTTTTTCCAGACTTGAAACAGGAAGGACATGGGGTAGAAAGCCCCCTCGGGATAAAAAGAGCATATAGTGAAGCATGGGCCCAGTAGAGAAGAAGCAGAGCTGAGCAAAGCAGGTGAGAAACAGCTCTGGCTGATGAAGAAAGACCGGGAATCAAGGAGAAATAGGAAGCACCTATTATCTAACCCTAGATTTTCAATCACATAAGCCAGTGTTTATCTACCCTAGATTTTCGTATCTTTCAGTTAAAGGTTCTTGAGATCTAGTTTGCTTTCACTTTTAACAGGGAAATAAACCTCAACTTATCTTTTCAACATACTTCTTCATCCCTAACCCACAACTTTGTACCACAGTCACACAAAGCATGACCCAGATCTCATATTCTGAAGACTCGACTCTTGGAGAGATTTGGACTGAAATGTCCATCTCCCTTTTCTGTCTGGAAAATTTCCATTTACCCACTAAGGTTCGCCTACTTGTTCTCACCTTTGTAAAATCCTCCTCCACATCCCCAAAGGACTAATGTGTTTCCAAAACCATTACTATTTCTAGGAGGACCACTCAAACAACTGGTCTGTTGCATGTATCTCTTACATATAATAAAAAGTGTTTGTTAATTAGTTGGTAAGTTTCTGATGTTCACACCCTATTTGTTGTGTTGACTTCCTACAGAAAATTACTAGATAGGATTTAAATGATTTGTAGCAAAATTCTGGTAGTAACAGTTCCCTTGTCATTTCCAAAAAGTGTATTCCTTGTGTAAAATCCCTTTTAAAAACTGCCACTTCTTTTT
>NW_011405644.1:0-839 GCF_000754665.1 Bison bison bison | reverse complement strand
TATGCTTCCTACCTGCCCCCTAGTCTTTGTGTTATCTACCTTAAACTTCTGCATGTGTTTTAAATTTGATGTTCCACTCTATTATCTCATAAGAAGGATTATATAAGAAAAAATTATTGTATATTTACACATGTAATTGCCACTACTGTTAAACTCTTCATTCTTTTGTGCAGATTTACATTTTTATCTGATGTAATTTTCCTTTTATTTGAAAGGTTTCCTTTAACATTTCTTATAGGTTTGTCTGCTGGTGATAAATTATTTTAGCTTCTGCATACAAAAAATATTTCACCTTCCATTTTATAAGATATTTTCTGGAGTTTAAATTCTATGTTGACAATTTTTACCTTTTAGTACTTTAAAGTTGTTACTCTACCACTTTCTCCCGTCTTGTTTGCAGTGAAAAATGTGCTACTATCCTGACCCTGACCCTTTATCTTCATTTATAACGTATTTTTCTTTCTCTGAATGCTTCTAAGAACTTTTCCATTATCCTCAGGTTTGAGTAATTTAATTATAATGTGTCTTGGTGCAGTTTATTTTGTGCATGTGCTTGGGATTTATTATATCTGTAAGTTTGTAGTTTCTACTGAATTTGAAAAAGAAAATTGTCATTTTTTAAGATTAAAATTTTTCATTTCTGTATTTAATTTTTGTGGTTTTCTATCACTATGTCTTCAAGTTTACCAAGCTTTTTCTTTCTTCAATGTCTAGTTCAATCACTCAGTCATATCCAACACTTTGCAACCCCATGGACTGCAGCCCACCAGGCTTCCCTGTCCATTACCAACTCACAGAGCTTACTCAAACTCATGTCCATAGAGTCAGTGATGCCATCC
>NW_011405643.1:0-887 GCF_000754665.1 Bison bison bison | reverse complement strand
GGAATGACCCTCTGCCACCACTTTCAGCCACAACAGTTGGTTAGAGATGCCTCTGTTTTCAGTTTAGTAGGTATCTTTCCAATTCACCATCCCCTGTGAACCTCCGACTTTTGTTTCTATCACTTGGCCTCCTCTCCAGATTTGTCCTGTCTGCCATGTTAGGATGAGGTCTTAGTTTAACTCCTCCTCCTCAAGAAGCTTCCTCTTAGTTTGCTTTCCTAGCGTGGCTCAGCAGCTGTAGACAAGTGATGCCCAGTTCCTCAGGTGTCCAGATAGCCCTTTCCAGCACCCCAGGCCTCTGCTGGTCTGAGAGAGAACATGAGGAGAAGAGCAGCTGTGTCTCTACTTCTGGCCAGTCCAGATGACACCTGGCTGACCCCGTTAGCCTACTGGCCATCAATTACTCTGGAAATGATGGAAAGTTTCCCCTTCCTGGAATGGTTTTATGTCTTTTCTGAACTCAGTAAACCTTGTAAAATGAATTCTTGCCACCCGCTTACAAGGGTTTGGAGCACTGGACCGGGGTCAAGAGAAGTCCTTTGGGTTTTCCCTCCCCAAAGGGTTAGCTCTGTGACAATGGGCAAGTCTTGCTCAAATTCTCTAGGTTTCATCTATAGAACAAAGTGGATAATCTCTATCTCGTCACATGAAAGATGAAGATTGGATCAGTCTCTAAGGATTGTTGTGAGGGTTAAATAAGATAGTACGGATACAGTGCTTAGAATAAAGCCCAGAATGTCATCAGCTCTCAGTACATGTCAGCTCTTAGTATTTTTCTGCTCTCAGTTTCCATGATTCTTTGTTCCTAACATCCTCTCCAAAAGTTCATATAGAGTCCTGTGACTCCCAAGGTTGACTAGCTACGTGAGTTCTGCTCCTTCTTTTAG
>NW_011405642.1:0-1206 GCF_000754665.1 Bison bison bison | reverse complement strand
TTATATAGGAAAGACAAGTTAAAAGGTCAGTTCTTTCCATTTATCTGCCAGTTTTCAAATAACACATTAGTTCTCTAGTTTACTTCCAATGTATCAACAAATGGGTTAGCTTTTCCCCCTTAACATTAGCATAAAACTCAAAAAGGGAAGCAGATCTGAGGTATATGTATCTGATGCAATTCTTTGCACGGGCGCTCAAATCGTCCTGTCTGTGGCCTACGGGCATCTCTGTGAGGTCGTAACCCTGGTCTCCGAGGCGGCTTCCTTGCTCTCCGATGCATGGCACTCCAGGCCTGTCGGGTTGTAACCGTGGTCTCTGTGACAGTTGCTGTCTTGTACACGATATTCCAGGCCTGTCCTGTACAAGTCCCACCTGAGGTCACGGATCAGCCATTTCCATAAGCAGCTCTGGTTCTTTTTGTGGGAAAAGGCCACAACCAGGGCGAGAGGGGCAGATCATTGTTCGACAGGTTAAAATTTTTGTTTTGCATTTTATGAATCTGGCTAGGATAGTTTTTCCTTTACCACCCCCTTTTTTTCTTTTCCTATGTTCATTTATATATTGAGGTTTAAGTGTTTTCTTTTCTAAACACGAGATTCTCAGCATACCGCTCCCTCACCAATCATACTTCCCACCTCCACGCCCGCCCTCAGCCAGTCACACTCCCCCCAGTCCCCTGCCTGGTCGCTCCGGAGTCCTGAGACAGACTCTCCACGCCCCGCTCCTGTGCCGCGGCTTCACCCGTAAGGGAGGGCGCACGCATGTCGGAGGCTCACCAGCAGCATCTCTTCGGCTATGCCGTTCCTGAGCTGGATGCTTCCAGACATTCGGTGCTATGAAGTCTGGCTCCGGTTCACTTTTATTCTCTCTCAAACCTGTCATGCGCTATGAAGTTTATCAAATCTCATTTTTTATAGTCAGAAAGGACTCTGGTACTCAACTAGGCTGAAAATGCACAGATTTATGGCCTTTTGCATTTTAACGTGGTCACAATGAAACCACACATGCGATTTTGAAGCTCACCGTTTCGCGGCTTTGGAACCAGGTGCATCTGGAATGAGGTCTGGGCTCTGCTACGGGAGAGCTTGGCCCATCACTTGCCTTCTCTGGACGTCAGTTTCCTCCATCTGATGGAGATACCAAGAGTGCCCTCTGAGAACGACCCCGAGGAGTCGATTCACTGATACGGGTGCGGCAGAGGGCCC
>NW_011405641.1:0-889 GCF_000754665.1 Bison bison bison | reverse complement strand
GCTTCACCAGCAGCAGCCGCATCTGACGAGACTCAGAGGACTCAGCACTGGACCAGAGAGCTGGCCCACTGCCCTCCACTCGGGCACCAAGCCCAGTGCGGGGCAGCTTCTCCTCTGAGAGCCCCCACAGGGGAGAGACCCACCGTGCTACTCAGAACACAGCTATCTCTGCCCGGCACTGCCCAGCTCACTCCACTCTCCCCCCGCACCCGCTGGTTCAGCCCACCCAGATAGATAACCGACATTCACCAGGGGAAAAGGACCAGGTAATATTATCAGCAATCACAATCCTCTTCCCCTGCACAGACTTCCTGAGAAAATGAAGGAGCTGGTCTGTGTGGGGCAGCTGGTAGCTTCAGCACTCAGTCTCACAGCTCCCAGATTCACCCCTCACATCTATCAGCGCCAGCCTAGACCCAACCTGGTTATTAAACGGTGACTCCTCCAGCCGCTTCCCATACAGGGCCAGTTCTTCTCGCACCAGCTGGGCCCGGGCAGATGGCTCCAGAGGCCCCAGGGCCACCACGTGGGCACCTTGACTCTGCTCAAGGGTCTCCCCCAGGCCAGAATCACTGGACACGCTCAGCACTAGGTGCACCCACTGTGAGATTTGGACAAAAGGGTAGTGATGAAGAAAGAGAGCGGGGAGAATACTGTTGGAGAAGCCCCTCTCCCTACCCTCATCCCACCTCGCCTCCTTCTCACACTCACCCGGGGAAGGATCTTTGGGATCCAGTCCGAGATCAGCTGCCCACGCTGGTCCCATCCTGAACCCCCCTCCCACCTCCCTCCTTGTCCCGTTGCTCAGGATCATCCCAGTGCACCAGCCCTGAGCACCCTGTCTCATGCATCGAACCTGGACTGGTCATCTATTTCACATATGATAATA
>NW_011405640.1:0-883 GCF_000754665.1 Bison bison bison | reverse complement strand
TTGTTTCCATAGTGGCTGTACCGATTTACATTCCCACCAACATTGTAGGAGGGTTCCCTCTTCTCCACATTCTCTCCAGCATTTGTTGTTTGTACACCACTCTGACGGGTGTGAACTGAGACCTCTTTATAGTTTTGATTTGTATTTCTCTAATAATTGACAATGTGGGGCATCTTTTCATGTGCCTTTTGGCCATCTATATGGTGTCTTTGGAGAAACATCTATTTAAATACACCCATTTTTTGACTGGGTGATTTGTTTTGGGTTTTTTTTTATATTCAGCTGCATAGCTTTTGTATGTTTTGGAGATTAATCCTTTGTCAGTCGCATCCTTTGCAAATATTTTCTTCAGTTCTGTAAGTTGTCTTTTCATTTTGTTCATGGTTTCCTTTGCTGTGAGTTTAAATTTAATTAGGTCCCATTTCTTTATTTTTGCTTTGTTTTCCTTTGCTTTAGGAGACTGATCCAAAAATGCATTGCTACAATTTATGTGAAAGTGTACTGCCTATGTTTCCCTCTAGAAGTGTTATGGTTTCTGGTATTACATTTAGGCCTTTAATTGATTTTGAGTTCATTTTTTATATGGTGTAGGAGAATGTTGTGATCTCGTTCTTTTACATATAGCTGTCCAGTTTTCCCAATATCACTTATTAAAGAAACCATCTTTTCTCCATTGCATAGTCTTTCCTCCTTTGTTGTAGACAAATTGACCATAATTATGTGGGTTTATTCCTAGGCTCCCTATTCTATTTCATGGAGTTATGTGTCTGTTTTGTGCCAGTCCCATATTGTCTTGGTTACTATAACTTTGTAATATAGTCTGAACCCAGGGAGCCTGATTTCTCCACCTCTGTTCTTTTTTCTCAAGATTCTTTGGCTATTT
>NW_011405639.1:0-1007 GCF_000754665.1 Bison bison bison | reverse complement strand
GTGAGTTAAAGGGCAGATAGGACTCTGCAGGCTTGGTGTCTAGACTTCCCTTTTGTGGTTGTTTCCTGTGGTGTATAAAGCTTTATTTTTCCCCTTTGTTCAACCATTTATGTTTTATAACCTACTCATTTCTGCCCAAACAACTCTCTCTCTCTTAGAGGGGTCTCAATGGACTTCCAACTATGTGAGCTACATGAAAACTGGCAAATATACTTACAAGTTTTGAATATATGTAGGATAAGTGTAGAAGATATTTCTATCAAACAATAACTAACATTTTCAGGACATATTTTGTACAGGAAGAGTTCAAATCTCTGAGGAGACATCATCTGTGAATAGGAGGAACACCATTCCAATATAGGCCAGATGGATGAACTGAATTATAGAAATAACTTACCTGTTAACTGAGGCCATAAAAAATCCACATCCCAAGAAAGCAATCAAGGAAGGGAAAGGAAACTAATTTTAACTGTGCTCTTTCCTTGCACCTGACCCTTTGTCAGAATCTTTGTATATTTTGTGCTTAGTCGTTCAGTCCTGTCAGACTCTATGCAATCCCATGGATGATTTATCCCACTCAATAAGCATCTCAACAGTGTCACATAGGCTTCAGCTTATTTCTTCTTTTACAGTAAACTGAGGGTCCAATTAAGAATGTGGTTTAATGCAAATTCAGCTTAGTGAGTATTTTTATTTTAATTTAGTTGTTATTATATGTTACTTGGGCTTCCCTGGTAGCTCAGTGATTCTTTACCATCTGAGCCACCAGGGATGCCCAAGAACACTGGAGTGTGTAGAGTATCCCCTGTCCTGGGGAATTTCCTGACCCAGGAATCAAACCAGGGCATCCTACATTGCAGGATGATCCTTTAACTCAAAATGGACCATAAATCTAAATGGAAAACTATAAAACTTCAGAAGAAAACATCAAAGAGAAGTTTTGCAACCTGGTATTAGGCAGAGTTCTTAGATATGACACCAAAACATGATCCATGAAAGAAAATTCT
>NW_011405638.1:0-812 GCF_000754665.1 Bison bison bison | reverse complement strand
AGATTCAGTGAGCTCTTTTTGGTGTCTCTGGGTATCTATCTGAGCTGTTTGGAGTCTTTGTGTTAGATATAAAACCTCTTATGTTCTCGGCTGTGGGGTCTCTGTCTAGGAACTGAGGATTTGGAAGCTGGCAGATATGATTCTGAAGCCTGGAACCTAACATGCAGACTGTGTTGTTCAGTGTATCACTTGTCTCCTGAAATCTCAGTTCGTATCATAATTAATACAATGTGGCCAGTGCCCATCTTGGAGGGTACCTGTGCATGTTAGCACTGGATGTAAAGGGCCTGGCTCCAGACGGTCCTTCAGCAAATGTTTTCTGAACACCTGCTGTAGACCTGAGCACTATTGGAGGAGTTTGGGACAGGACAAAGCCAACCAAGTCTCTCATTTCATAGACTTGGTGGTCAGTAAATAATCAACGGTGGCAGGCGCTATGAAGAAAGATATTGCTAGATCAGGGGAAAAGGTGTATGTAGGTGTGATATTAGTTTATTGAAGATAATGAAGGAAATACTCCCTGAAAGATGGCAAGTAAGCAGAGATCTGGAGGAAGTAAGGGAGCAGGCTGTGGGGTTACCTAAGGGAAGAGCATTCCAGGCAGAAAGAACAATAAATGCAACAGTCCTGGCATGGAAATCTACTTGGCATGCTCCTGAATGTCAAGGAATCCTGTGATGTGCTGTGTTTGGCACATAGCTCTCATTGAAAGGGGCCTAGTGCTGCTATTTCTGTTTCTCCCACAGTTTGTGGTCTTCTGCATTTCTTAGATGAAGGACTCAAGGCTCCAACATGTGCCTGCACCTTCTCTC
>NW_011405637.1:0-851 GCF_000754665.1 Bison bison bison | reverse complement strand
TTCATCAAGAGGCTCTTTAGTTCTTCTTCGCTTTCTGCCATCTTTAGAGTTGTTAATAGGTAAAAGAAAATGAGTTCATAGAGGGATTTTTTAAAATCCTATCAATACAGAAACTTCCAGGCCCAGATGGCTTCACTGGCAAAATTTATCAAATATTTAGGGGAAAAAAACATACTAATTCTACACAAACATTTCAAGCAAATGGGCAGAAGACATGTCCCAGACCAGCATTACCTTCATACCAAAAACCAAAGACATTATAAGGAGTGAAAATTATAGACCAATGTCACACATGAATATACACAAAAAATTCTCAACAAAACATTAGCAAATCAAATCTAGAAATATATAAAAGGGATAGTACATCAAATGGAGTTCATCACAGGAATGTAAGGTTGATTCAACATTCAAAAATAAATGTAATTCACCATAAAGCAGTCTAAATAAGAAAACCATAAACCACATCAATAGATAGAAAAAAACTATGACAAAATTCAGTCTATTTATGATTAAAAAAAAAATTCTAGGCAATTGATAAACTAAAAGAGATTTCCTAAATGGGAAAACTTAAACTATAAAATTTCTACAAAAGGAAGAAAAACATCTCTATACTCATGGATGAGAGAAAGATTTCTTAGAAAGGATACAATAAATATGAGTTGTTAAAAAAAAAACTGACAGTCTAGATATCATCAAAATTTATAACTATGTTCCTCAAAGTTCACTATTCAGAAAATGAAAAAACAAGCAAGACTAGGAGAAAATATTGCAAACTGTAAAAGCAACCTCTAAGCTGAAAAAACAAAAACAACAAACAAACAAGCAAACAAATAACTCCTTTGTTGCCAGGT
>NW_011405636.1:0-826 GCF_000754665.1 Bison bison bison | reverse complement strand
TAATAGAAGCAAATTCTTCATTTGTTTTCTGCCTGCCCCTACTAGAATTCCATTCCAACAGAGCAGTATTTATAGTTTTTAAATAGTTATAATAGCTCCAGAATCAATAGTGTTTAGAGATGTCTATAGAATCATTTAGAGTCACTCTCACATTGATAGAATAAACTCATCTTGTTGTAATTGAGGTGGAAAGATCACACCCACTGGAACACATCTGAGTGACAGTCCCAGTTCTGGCACTTAGAAACCCTGTGACCTCAGGCAACGACTCAGCCTCTCGGGTACTCAGCTTACTTACCCATCAAATGCAGATAATAGTGACCTAAGGTGGCTGTGAAGATTAATACAAACAACACTGAGAACAGTGTCTCGGTCAAAATGAGTAATAAGTATTATAACTTAAACGTTGTTAAAAAATGTATGTATATAATAACAAGATATATTGTTCAATGACAATATTTGCATTCCTCTCTCTCCATCTATCTAATATTCTGAGACTATTATCGCTAATATGATCACTGAAAACAGCTACAATGTACTTTGAAGAGCTTTTTTTCCCATCTTGAGGCTGTTTCTCACTATGGATCATTGGTCCAGTTACTAACTTTAACCATTCTACTTATTTAATGTTAGTCCATCTTTTTTTCCTCGATGCAGTTTATGGAACTTTTATAAGTAAATAAATTTATTTTTTAAAGAAACAATGTTTTATCTTCACTATTTTTTCTATTTATTTATTTTTTTAATTTTATTTTATTTTTAAACTTTACATAATTGTATTAGTTTTGCCAAACATCAAAATGAATCCACCACAGGTATACATGTG
>NW_011405635.1:0-877 GCF_000754665.1 Bison bison bison | reverse complement strand
GGCTCCTCCATCCATGGGATTTTCCAGGCAAGAGTACTGGAGTGGGTTGCCATTGCCTTCTCCGATATCATCTGTACCTTAGTATAAACATGTTTTTCAGTAAATAAAATCTTAGATACAAGCTTTTTAAACTCTTAGAATAATAGAATAAAAATACATTATTATTTTAGAAGTTTTTAAGTGGCTAATATAAATTCAAATGGCCTTAATATCTTTTCTTTGATTTAGATAATAAAAGTTAACTAATATGTGACTATCTTAATTTTTATCTAAGTTAAAATTCATACAGACATACTCTAAGCCTCATAAAATATTGAATTCATTATAGATTACATGAAAAAGAATGGTAATTTTATTTTTTTATTTTTATTTTTGCATCTCCCATATTGTTTTAATGTTTAGTCAACTTAAGACAGGTTATATGATTTCCACTTTATAAGGTATGAAACTTGCAACACAGAAATAAAGTAATTTTCTTAACAATATAAAACCATTATTTAATAGGGAAACTAGGATTTGAACTTAGTATGGTACCCAAATCCTCTAGGGGACCATATGCATCTCACAAAGTAAGTGGACAGTGTTTTGCAAGTAAGCATGGAACAAGTGCTTTTAATCCCTTGCTTCTCAAAATGGCTTAGGGCAAATATTGAACTAAATGGCAAAGATGCTCAATTTCTTGAGCACAAAATTTACTTGATTATTTTAAGGAGAATAAATAATTGTAAATATAATAATTGCAAACATTTTCATTTTAGAACTAAGGGTATAATGCATACAGTTCAGTTCAGTCGCTCAGTCATGTCCAACTCTTTGCGACCCCATGAATCACAGCATGCCAGGCCTCCCTGTCCATCACTAACTCCCGGAGTTCACT
>NW_011405634.1:0-957 GCF_000754665.1 Bison bison bison | reverse complement strand
TGGCTGCAGTCACCATCTGCAGTGATTTTGGAGCCCAAAAAAATAAAGTCTGACACTGTTTCCACTGTCCCCATCTATTTGCCATGAAGTGATGAGACCATATGCCATGATCTTAATTTTCTGAATGTTGAGCTTTAAGCCACCTTTTCACTCTCTAGCTACCAATTAGAAAAGCTCACCTTCAGACTCACGTCTGTGATTCCAAAGCCTGGCGTCTCTCCACTGTGTGACTCCACACAATGACAGAAGGTAACATTTTATGTCGCTTTATAGCCTGAAAGTCCTCCACCAGATGATCGCATTTAATTCTTAAGAACTTTGGAAATACGAATGCAATTTTTGCAATAAATAAGCAAGAAACTGGTCAAAATGATCTTATTAAAATCTAAGTCAGTCAGTGACACTCATGTTCAGCCCCCCAGTTGTGTCTCATCTATCTAGAGTAGAGGCCCAAATCCGTGTGGCCTGTAGGGGTCTGGCGCCCTGGCCCCACTCTGGCCTCAGCCCTGCTTCTACCTCTGCCCCAGTCGCGCTGGCCAGGAGGCCATTCCTCAGACACACGGGGCCTTTATCGGGGCTCTTCCCTCAGCCGGAAATGCCCTTCCCCAGGGACCTGCATGACCAGCTGCCTCTGCACTGTCAGGTCTTGACAAAAAAGTCGCGTTTTCACCAAAAATCATCTTCCTGGTCAGTTGTTGCTAGACCACTCTTTCTAAAATTAGGTTCAACTCCTCAGTATTTCATGTGTCCCTTCCATGCTTTAGTTTTGTTTCTGATTTTTGCAGTGTTGCTTAGAGAGAGTTTGCCTTATAATTTTCCTTTCTTGTAACATTTTGTTACTTTGGGTAGGAACATTATGATGATCTTATAAAATGAATTAGATAAGCGCCTTTTTCTGTTCTAGAGGAGTTTTATTACACTGATGTTCGTTTTATGTAAATATTATAAAGAATTCAC
>NW_011405633.1:0-821 GCF_000754665.1 Bison bison bison | reverse complement strand
GCCTGGAGAATCCTAGGGACAGGGGAGCCTGGTGGGCTGCCGTCTATGGGGTCGCACAGGGTCGGACGCGACTGAAGTGACTTAGCAGTAGCAGTAGTAGTCTTTCTATATAAGTCTGTTTTTAAAGTACTTTATCTTTTTTGTGTATGTGAACCTTTTCTAATTTATTCATCTCTTGAAGCTGCATCGGTATTTTAGTCTGGCCTTTGCCACACAGTAATCCTGCCAGGTCACCATGGTCAATGTTCCCTCTAATTTTTTCCAGTCATGTATAGGTCGGGTGACAAGGAAGTTACTGAGAGGGTAGGGTCAGGTCGCAGTGTCAGTGAGGTTACTGAATCACCTGGATTTGATAGCTGGGACAAGAAAGTGGACCAATAGAACCTCCTGAGGCTTCAAACCTGCTATAAATGATGTATGAGCCTTTCTTACAGTCACTTCAGAGTTACCCCCAAGGGAGTGAAACTTTACCAACTGTTGTATGGATGTCCAATTTAATAGTGACCCACAGATGTCAACCATCACAAAAATTTTTTACCTTATCCTTAACCTCACTATTAAACATTCAGCCTCCTGCTAGGTAGCCAGGAGTTTAGCTTTGAAGATTTGACTTGTAATACATAACAGTGGAGGACTTTTCAGGGTCTCCCTAGGGAAACAAGAGAATGCTCATTAATTTCGATTCCTCCAATGCCCTCTGCAGTGGTTTGACGGGTTCGGCTCAAAGTAAAAATTGTCATTTTTATATTATTTACTAAATTGCCTTGAACTTCAAGATCTACTATCTTCCCTTGTCAATATATAAAACAGTTAAACAAATG
>NW_011405632.1:0-874 GCF_000754665.1 Bison bison bison | reverse complement strand
GACTGCTCTGTGTCAAGGAGACTTGTTTGCCTCTGCAGCTCCCCCGCCCTCTTTGTTCCAGTTGGAGTCAGTCAGTGGGAGCGTTAGTGTTAGCCTCAGAGGGTGGGAGGAGAGTGGCTGCGTCCCCTCTCTGCAGGCTGACCCCCTTTACAGCGGCCCTGTCCACCCATCAGCGTCGGCCACGCGGTTCTGGTAAGTACTCGCTCCTGTGGCTCCTCCGGGCCTGGGGTGAGAACAGAGCCCCGTCCTGGCCCTCCTAGCTGAGGCTTCTTCACTACACCCTGTTGTTTCCTGTGCCCCGCCTCAATGAAAGTCTGCCAATGACCAAATTGGAAGATGGTATCTCTTTCCCGCTGGAACCAACTGATAGAATACACTATCTTTTGAGTGACAAGGGGAAAAACATCTTTGTATTTTCTTGTGAACGCATAACAAACTCTGAAAGATATCTGAAAAACGAATGAAAGTTGTTGCCTGGTAACTACCCCAGGGCGCTGGCAACCAAGCCCTCTGAGGGGAGAGAGAGGGAGATTTTATTACAGTATAGCTCTCTGTGTTGTTTCTTGATAACTGGTGGACTTACTTGCCACCTGTTTGTGCATTTAGTGTATTCCTTTTACTTTTTTGTTACTATGTTGTATGAAACATTTTTTCATCTAAGAGGGAAAAATATACATGTCACCTACTCCAAAAATGAACAGTGTTTCAAAATTAGGGACTCATGCACTTAATCTGTGTTTAAACATTGCAACTTTCAGGACCAACAGTGAGGATTGATAATCGGATTATTTCAACATGAGCTTCCTCTTACCCAAACTGAGTAGCAAAAAGGCAGTAGACCAAGCAATAAAAAGTACTGCAGAGAAGGTGCTGG
>NW_011405631.1:0-1123 GCF_000754665.1 Bison bison bison | reverse complement strand
CCCCATGGACTATAGCCCACCAGGCTCCTCCGTCCATGGGATTTTCCAGGCAAGAGTACTGGAGTGGAGGGCCATTGCCTTCTCCAGAATGAATAATACAATGTGCTCAATGAGAGCTTGGAAAAGGTTAGTGAAGAGAACAAGGAAGTGGAACAAACTGGAAGACAGACCACAAGAGGAACTAGGAGGGTCTCATAGAAGCCTCAGAATTTTTGTTTGCAGTTGAACCCAAAAATTACATGAAATACCTGTTATCTGTGTTCTCTCCAAGAGTAAGGGGCTTAGAAGGGGGTTGGGATGCTTGGAAAAGGAGATTGCTCTGGGCACTGAAAGCCAGATGGACAAAGAAAACTTAACCTTGGCTGGAATGCTAAAATGACCTAATCAAATGCCAGCTTGAGAGTCCTGAGTCACAAATCAATTGTGTGCAGTGTTGATCAGAATGGAAACTGAGTATGATTTGGTGTGCCAAGGTGATTGCTGTGGATAAAACTGGAGTGTTGGCAGCATACCTTCATGTGTTGGCAGGTGTGTGGTATTTGGGGTACATATATGTATTTGGGTGACTGGTAACTGTTTTAAGGCCCAGGATAATCCTGTAATTCCTTAGTCTACTGTGAATTCAGCTATATTGCAAACTGTGCCGTTTAGTCTATTTATCTTTCAGAAAACATAGCTTAGTGCTACAGAAATGGGCCACTATATTGAAGTATAATTACTCGATTCATCTCGAAGAATTACATCTGCATAAATGTATGAATAAATGTATGTGCATATGTGTGTTAGTGCATTTATTTGTAACTAGGGTTTATCTCAGAGAAATCCAGGCTATGGAGAAGGCTCCACTAATTTTGATATTCCCTTCATCTGCCCTCCCAGTGAGGATGATCCGTGTCACCAACATAACTTTGACATTATCATGATCAGTTGCAGTGAGTCTTCTGTAAATGTCAGAACCAGGGTCCCAGGAATCATAATAAGCAAGGTTTCTAGGCCAGATAACTCTGCTGACATGTTCATTAGTCTTTTAGTGAATGAATAAGTTTTTTATGATCAAGATATGTATCAATGCTGTTGTCCTGTTTATAATTATAGAGACAAGAAATAGACTCACTGATGCAGC
>NW_011405630.1:0-974 GCF_000754665.1 Bison bison bison | reverse complement strand
GGTAGTAACCCCACTGTAGTTTAAACGTGCATTTCTCAAATAATTAGTGATGGTGAGTGTCTTTTCATGTGCCTACTGGCTATAGATATGTCTTCTCTGGAAAAATGACTATTAAGATCTTCTCCCCTATTTTTTTTTTTTTTTTTGTCTTGGGTGGTTTGTTTCCTCTTGAGTTGGAACTATTTTTCCCATTTCATAGGTTGTCTTTTTTTATGGTTTCCTTTGCTGTGCAAAAGCTTGTAAGTTTGATTAGGTAGCACTTATTTATTTTTGTTTTTATTTGTATATCTTGGGAGACTGACCTAAGAAAACATCAGCCCACCAAAACTGAATCAAGAAGAAACAGATAATTTGAAAAGACAGATCACTAGATGTGAAAAAGAGTCTGTTTAAAAAAAAAAAAATCTCCCTACAAGCAAAATTCCATGGCCAGATGGATTCATAAGCACATTCTACCAAGGATACATAAAATAATTTATACCTGTTCTTCTCCAACTATTCTAAAAGATGGAATAGGAGGGAATACTACCAAAGATATTCCTTGAAACCACCATCACACTGATATCAAAATAAGACAAAGATACCATCAAAAAAAGAAAATGATAGGGCAATATCTTTCATGAATATAGGTACAAAAATTTTTAGAAAGTATTAGCAAATGAAGTCCAACAACACATGAAAAAATCCTACATCATGAGCAAGTGAGATTTATTCCAAGCTAACAAGTATGGTTCAACATATACAAATCAATCTATGTAATGCACCGTGATAGCAACAACAAAAAATCAAAAACAGGATGATCACCTCAATAGATGCAGAAAAAGGATTTTACACATTTGACATTTATTTACAAATAACTGTGAAAAAGAAGAGAAGTGAAAAGCAAAGGAGAAAAGGAAAGATATAAGAGTTCCAAAGAATAGCAAGAAGAGATAAGAAAGCCTTCCTCAGCGATCAATGCAAAGAAATAGAGG
>NW_011405629.1:0-832 GCF_000754665.1 Bison bison bison | reverse complement strand
TGGAAGCAAAGAACTCCGCTCTCCTCTCAAGTTGCGACGGGTATCTCTTGGAGCCCATTGAGTGGTGTAAAGGGAGTCAAGCCTCCTTTGGAGTTTTGAGAGAGGACTCGGAATTGCTCTCGGTCCTGCAGGAAAAGAAGGCCTCATCTCACGATGACACGGGGATCTCATGGTATTCTTCGAGCTGCTTCCCAACGTGTGCGGTTTATCTCGAGTTACGTCGGGGAACTCAGGGAGCATCTCGTGTTGCCCCACGGATGCACAATCTCAATTCGAGTTGCTAGTGGGAGCATGGCATTGCTCTCGAGTCACGTCAGGGGAATCTGGCCTCAAGATGCGTTGAAGGGGGAATCTCGAGATTTTTCTCGAGTTGTGGCATGAAACCCTGGGTTCCCTCGACTTGTGACGGTGACCTCACAGAGCTTCTCAGGGTGCCTATGGGAAGTCAGGAATACTGTGGAGTTGGGATGGGCCTCTCGGGACTCCACTGGGTTTGGTGAAATGGAAGACGGCCTCATCTCGAGTTGAGGCAGGAACCTCAGGATTCCTCTGCTGTTCTGACATGGGTCTCGGGCTGTGTATGCCATTTCAAACAGACAACTAGATCTCGATGTGTGTGGAGGCATGGAACTCTGCTTTCCTCTCGAGTTATCAAAGGGGTTTCAGGCCTCCAGACGAGTTGAATTTGGGACCTGGGGCTCTTTTCGAATTACCAACCAGGGCATCAGAAGTCTCTTAGTGTTGTGAGTTGATTCTCAGCCTACATTCGAATCGGTGCAAGGAAATCAGGCCTGATCTCGAGTGGATGGGGAAATACGTGGCTTTCGAATTG
>NW_011405628.1:0-823 GCF_000754665.1 Bison bison bison | reverse complement strand
ACTGGTACAAAGAGAATTTCCAAGTTTTTGAAAGGTCATTATGAAACAATAGGATGTAAAAAAAAAATTTTTTTTAATGTGGCATTACCCCCTTGAAACAAGTTGAAAGACAGAAAAAGCGAAAATGTGACGCCTATAACCAGGGTGCTCAGTCAGCCAGTTCCTTGCCAAAATAGTCCCAGAATCACAACTCTGCTGCATTCCTCTCGCCTTTCATGTCTGAAGAGTTCTCCTTTGATTAACTCCCTTGCAGTGTGGGACTCCACAGTATTCTGAAGGCGAGCTTGGAACTCAAGACTGCTAATGACAGGGCAGTTTCCCACAGGCACAACTTCAGGAAGAGGTGGGCACATTAGCCCAATCTGGGGCTTTATTCTCCAGGAGCCTCAGGATCTAACAATCCCAAAAGATGAGCTAAAAGGCAAAAAAAGAATCAATCTGGAAGACACTCAGTCAAAGCTATTTTCTTCTCCCAACGTAAACTCAAAACAGGTGTATCACTTATTTTTTTCCTGGGATAAACTTTGAACTTTCTGCTTCTATACACAATGCCTAGAGTTAACCACTAACTCAACCAAATGTTTGACAAGTCCATCGCTGTTGACTGAGTGTGTATAATCATAGAGGAGTTTAAAACCTGGAGCCCATAAGAAGCCTTGTAGGTGTCTGTAGGGAGGCTGAGGGAAATAATTGTTTGTAATCTTGTAAGGAATCAGGTCTCCAGGCAGCTCCTTTTATAAACACACACTAATGAACATGAGTTTGAGTGAACTCCAGGAGTTGGTGATGGACAAGGAGGCCTGGCGTGCTGCGATTCATGGGG
>NW_011405627.1:0-1068 GCF_000754665.1 Bison bison bison | reverse complement strand
TTTTTTTTGGTTCCTGAAGCCAGAGACTAGAACTATAGTTTGATGGGATAAGAGCAGTAACTCACACTTCACTTCATGGACATTTCATCAAGTACCACACTAGTTATTGTGAAAACTGCCTGCTTCTTGATCCAGACAGAGATATTCTGTGTGAATGTGTATAAAAGAAATGCCCTTATTTAGATATTTTAAATCTATTTATGATATAGATGTATATTTAATGTTTATATGTTAATTTGGGTGGGGGGAGGGTATTTGCTACATTAAGCAAAATTTTGGTAATCTCTCTTTGATAGAACCCAATATAGGCCAAGAATGGCTGGCTAGAAGGGTTGGAAGAAGTGCAGGTGAGATATTAGCCTGACTGAAGGCCAAAGTGTTCTCTAGGTAAGGGGATAATAAGCCATGTTCATGGGGCAGTTTGTTTATAAATATTGATTTAACTCACAGAGTTACAAGTTTATATAGGATAAAGAGAAGCTTAGTTATTTTCAAGACAAAGCCCCATATCACTGTTCTGTTTCAAATTTAAGGAATGTAAGGGAATTGATGAGAGTAAGTGCTTTTAATTCAGGAAACTGTTTTTGAGTTAATTAATGGTGTGCTTTGTGCACTGCATGGTGTAAAAGCATCAAGAATAACTTCATAATTTATAAGGCCTAAATTGTATATTAATGTCATAGGTTTGTATTTTAAATTTAAGGCTCTAAATATCATCTTGACACTTTAAAACATTCTTAGAAAAAAACGGAGCATAAGAATAACAATAATGACTTAAGAAATGTCATCGAGTGTTTTGTCCCTGGAAGACTAATGAAAGGAGGTGAAGAGAAGATACTTATCTTCATACTGTTTATTCAGATATTTATGAATTCTCACTATGGGTCAGGAGCCATTCAAGGAGATGAAGACATAAGGATGAACAAAACGGACAAGGCCTTCATAGATCCTATGTTTTTTGTAGGGGAAACAGATGATAGGCAAATGTCAAGTCGATATGGAGTATGTCAGAAAATATTTGTGGAGAATAGCAGACATTGCTCTTTAGGGTGGGTAGGGTAGGGACTG
>NW_011405626.1:0-892 GCF_000754665.1 Bison bison bison | reverse complement strand
GGACCACTGAGTTCCCAGAGATGAGCAGGTGGCAGCCCTGCTGTGTCTTCTATCGCTGGCTTGGGTTGCATTTGTTTTCCTCTGTCTTGAGGAGAGCCCGGTTGGGTCATCCAGGTGGGTGGTTAAAGGTGGAGGCAGTCTTTCTAGAAACTTTGAAAAATAGTGATGATATAAAGTCTTAAAAGGAGTGTTCCATTTGACTGGAAGGATCCCTACCTTTCCTATGTTCTATGGGGGCTGTCTTATGCTGAATTGAGCTGGGAGAAAATATTTTGGGCCACAAAGATGCAAAAAGGAGCAGGAGGTAGAATAGCAGAAGGAGGAGATATCATTTCACAAAAGTTTTCAACACACTCAGGACCTAGTTTTAAAATACTAATATTGTGGAGGAGATAATTACTAAGAGCATATTAATGAGAGGAAATGAATTCTAAACTCTCTCACAGGGATTTCTGAACTCAGATTACCTTTTTTTCCCCCCTTACTGGTGAAGTTTGAGAGATAGTCAATCATCCCTGGAAGAGGAAAAACCATCTTGACATATAGAGGTCAAGTATCACTCTAGAATTTTATAAGTAGAAACTGTTTATTGAATGAATTAATGAAATGATAGCAATTGTCAGAAGTCTTAAGTACAACTGTCCATTACAGAGGCTTTGCAAGCAAACCTCAAAACTGATCTACTTTCTTCACTTATAAAAATCTGGTTCCAAAAGCTTGGTACATTGAACTATCTTATTAAAGGCAGTAAAGAAACTATTTCATTAAAATGATGCTATTATGTCTTTTTGCTAAGAGAAATAATTTTTGTTAAAAGCGAGCAATTACCATAGAAAACAATGTGAATAATATGATCAAATTAGTGGTTTGCTTGTTTTTTCACCACACAGGT
>NW_011405625.1:0-946 GCF_000754665.1 Bison bison bison | reverse complement strand
GCAGCAGCAGCAGCAGCAGCAGCTACTGCCCTGGGCCAGGCTCAGGGGTGAGGGATACATGGGGGAATGGTGACTTGGCCTGGGCTGGTTGCTTTGTGATAGAAATTAATGAAGAAGTCAGACTAGGGTATTTAGAAACTAGAATTTGATAATGGATTGGATGCAAAGGGAGGGGAAGAGAGAAACTAGTGGTTATAGGGAGGCGATACAGGGGTGGGCGGTAGAAACTACTGGGTGTAAGGTAGGCTCAAGGATGAGTTGTGGACAACATGAGAAATATAGCCAATATTTTGTAGTAACTCTAAATGGAAAATAACCTTTAAAATTATATTAAATTTTTTAAAAATTAAGGAGAATCACAAAATTGTTAGAATTTTAGAATGCAAAGGGTTTTTCAGAATTACTCTTCTTTGGGCTAATTCCAAATTTACTTGAGTACCAGTTTTAACAATGAATGATTTCTCATATAATTTTCATTTTATATTTTTATGAGAACTGTAACAGCATTAGTTTTCCTTAAAATTTCAGTTACATAAATACTTTCACATATTCTGTGGCTCAGAATTCTCAACACCCAACTTAACGAGCAAATTTTAGAAGCACAATGGTATATGATTAGAACTTAAGAATTTAGAATTCCACTTTGGGCTGGGCCATCATGTATTTATAATTATTTTTATATAGACTTTCTACACACAGAAGAGCAATTGTATATTTCATATAGAAATTGCCTATTTCATAGATGACATTAATTGGGTGAAGACTTTAAGACTGGTACAGTCCATTAGGCTGCAAGGACTTCAGGACAGGGACTACTGAATCCCTACACCTTAAAAATAGTAAAGCTCAATAACTGTGGTTGAATTCATGATTAATTAAGCTTTATTTCATCATTGGTTTTACAAAAGGACATGAGAAATTAAGAAAAAACACTTAAACTGAAAGT
>NW_011405624.1:0-865 GCF_000754665.1 Bison bison bison | reverse complement strand
AAACAGCCTCTTCAGAGACTGCGATGCACTTTGCTTCCATCCAGCAGAGCAGAGGTAACTGACGTCCGGTACAGTTCTGGTGTCCAAAAGAAAAGCCACACAGGGACATCTAGTGGTAAGGAGAAATCGCCAACCTGCTCCAAAGGAGTTCAAGAATTTCCAAACCCCAAGCCGCCTGGGGATTTGGATTCATTTATTGAATTTTACCTCACACTCGAGCAAATTAGTCACTGCGTTTGAAGGAAAGCAGAGGTCAACATAATGCCTGGCTCTCAAAATGGAGCTGGACACACCAGCCACTTGTTAGGACACCTCTAACAAGTCTCTGTACATCCAGAGTGAAGGCAATAGATAGATTCTTCAGGCAAGAGTGCCAAGGAGAGAATACAGATAGAAGATCATCATTTTACGAACAATTACTTCAGTACTGTCTTTCTGGTTGGCTGTAAAATGGACCTAATTCCAGAGAGGCAGAAATGATGCAAAGCTCCAAAATAAACTGAATACATTAAAAACAGTCCTCCAAACTTGCTGATCTATAAATTAGCATCAGCAAAACTCTTAATGAGATTTACCAGTGAGTCCCCCAGCAAGATGACAAAGCTGAATCAAAGCTAGCCACCCAGATTGATAAAACAAAGCCCTTAGAAGAAGCAGATCTCTCCTGGCATTTGACGGAAAGACTGAAGCTACAATAAATAAAGTTGTGTCAGACTTTTGTTGTCAAAAGCTGACTCTTACACAGGCTGATAGATGTGCAAATAAATTCAATTAGGTGCAAATTAATAGCTAGTAAAAATCATAGTAGATTTTACTATGAGAAACATATCTAAGGTCTATAATTGGTGGGTTTTGCCTTTTTATG
>NW_011405623.1:0-865 GCF_000754665.1 Bison bison bison | reverse complement strand
CTCTTAGGATAATTACCCCTGCAGCAGTCAGAGTCAGTGGCTGGGCATCAGGTGGCCAGTCTTCTTGGCCATGCCACAGACTTGCTGGGTGAGCTTGAATTTGCTTCTCCAAGTTCTACTTCTGCCACAATCATTACAAGCACATCAAGGCTTTAGAGTCCAGTGGCTGAGAACAAGGGCCCTGAAGCCAGACCACATTTGAATCCTGTCTTTCACCTGCAAGCTGGGAGACCTGCTTCACATTCCTTAACACCTATCTCTGTGATGAGTTTCCTCTTCTTGACAAATGTTACTTAGTGAATGTTAGTCATTATTGGGAAGTTTAAGAAATGTCCTGAACCCCTCTTAGCCCTGCCTCAGGGATGGAGAGGGAGCCAGGTCTAGCCCAGATGGCAGTGAAGATCTAGGGATTTGGGGAATGATAGCTGAGAACCCTCATCTGATGCAATGAGACACTGACAGTAAGGAGAAGACAATGTGCTTTTTGAGGACTGATGATGCTCTTCGTGTGTGGAACTATGTGCATGTAACAGCTCCATGAAGGCTATTATTCTGATTCTTATTAGCTCCATTTTGCAGATGAGTAAACTAAGACTTGGGCTTCCCAGATTCTTTACCACTAGGTGGCGCTAGTGGTAAAGAATCTGCCTGACCATGCAGGTGATGCAAGAGACGCAGGTTCAATCCCTAGGTCAGGAATATCCCCTGGAGTAGGAAATGGCAACCCACTCCAGTACTCTTGCCTGGAAAATTCCATAGACAGAGGATCCTGGTGGGTCGCAAAGAGTCAAACATGACGGAGCGACTGAATAAACTAGAGATAGGGCAAGTTGTTCAACATCCCAGGCCTAGTAAAGGACAGAGC
>NW_011405622.1:0-922 GCF_000754665.1 Bison bison bison | reverse complement strand
GGGAGGGACAAGCTAGGGCGTGGAGGGCGGATCCTGAAGGCAGTGAGAACAAAGTGAAGGATTCCTGACGTGGTGGTGGGGTGGGGTAACGAGGGCCAGACCTAGGGTGCCGGCAAGGAGAATGGGCAGGCTCGACATGAGGACGTGTCAAAGGAAGAACAAGAGCCCAGGAAGCATTGGACGTGGGACTAAGGAAGCGGCCAAGGTGGCTCTCACATTTTGAAATGACAGTGATGCCCTTGACTGAAATAAGGGACAAAACACAACCACTTGTTTTTGGTAAGAAGGTTCTGAGTTTTGTTTTGAATGGGGTGACTTTAAGACTGAAGTTCATGTTTCTTGTGTACCACATACTTGGAACGCAGAAGAAAGCGATGGTCAAAATACAAGCAATTCCCCCCTCCCCACACAAAAATACAAGCAAAGGAGTCAATCAGGGAAATGTCAGATTATAAAGGACCCAAGTACATTTTGAAATTAGGTGTGTTGGGAGCACTGGTCTTGTCTTCCTTGGATCCCTGTCTCCTTTCCTTTTTAAAAGTAACTGAAGAGTATGAGGATAACAAGGCTTTGGGACTTCCATGGTCATCAGTGGTTAGGATGCTGAGCTTCCACTGCCAAGGCCCGGGTTTGATCCGTGGTCAGGGAACTAAGATTCCACCAGCCACCTAGTATGGCCAAAAAACAAAACAAAACCACAAAACTCCAAACAAACAAAAAGGGGTGAACGGACTTTGAAATATCGGAAACCACATCAGCGCTCTCCCCTCCTGCTATTACCCACAACTTGGTGATTGACATTCTTGGGACTAGTGTTCTAAGTCTCAGGCTTGCAAGTCCTTAGACTCATCTGGAGTGAGCTTCATCAGTTTGTCCACACAGAGCAGGATGAGGGTAGAAACAGAGACTCCAGCCAACAGCC
>NW_011405621.1:0-813 GCF_000754665.1 Bison bison bison | reverse complement strand
GCTGTCCACGGACGCCTGCTTACCTGCGCTCTCCTGGGCGCACTTACAGTTACTCACCCAAAGTGCACTTCCGGTGCTGGTAGTTACAAAGCCAGCCTGCCCCTTGGGTGTCAGCCTTTGGAGGACCCTGTTTCTTCTCTTTCCCCCAAATGACTCTTGGAACAAGTTGAATAAGATCATGGAGTTAATAAGAAGAAGGACTTGGCTTTGAGCCCTGACAAGCAACCTCCAGGCCCATACTTGTAACTAGGAAGTTCCTCTGCATCACGTGTCGGGTGGTACGATGGGCACGGGTACTTCATCTGTTCCCTGATTCTTTTCCCTCGAACATCCAGGTACTTCTGTCCTGAAGGGCTGTCCTCTCTTTCTCCGTTCCTCATTTTGTTGTTCTGACCATTGTGGACTCTCTTTGTCTTTCTGCATCTGTTTGTTGAATGCATCTCTTTATTGCTGAAGTCCAGAGACTCTAGGATCATCTGTGTTTAAAATACAGAGTGAGAGATTTAGGCTAAATGCAACAGAGGACTAATTCTTAAATCTGACCAAGAAGTAGCCCCTCCAGTGGCCTTTGGATCTAGTGATTTGTATGTCCATAGGTTCTGTGTGGAATTGGAGGCTGTACTTGATGGCTTCATCAAGGGTAACCAGGGCCAGGCCTTGAGAGCCCCTGGGTCTGGTGAGGGCATCCAGAGGGATGTTGGCTGACTGTGGGTGGAAGAAGATTCATACATGTTGTTATATCAGTTCTTTTTTTTTTTTACTTCTTAGCAATATTCTGTTGTATGAAAATACCAGTTTGTTTAGCCATTTGCT
>NW_011405620.1:0-822 GCF_000754665.1 Bison bison bison | reverse complement strand
ATCTGGTATTCCCATCTCTTTAAGAATTTTCCACAGTTTGTTGTGATCCACACAGTCAAAGGCTTTAGCATAGTCAGTGAAGCAGAAGTGGATGATTTTTTGGAATTCCTTTGCTTTTTCTGTGATCCAGTGGATGTTGGCAATTTGATCTCTGGTTCTTCTGGCTTCTAAATCCAGCTTGTACATCTAAAAGGTCTAGGTTCATGTAACATTAAAGCCTGTCTTGAAGGATTTTGAGCATAATCTTGCTAGCATGTGAAATAAATGTAGTTGTATGGTAATTTGAACATTCTTTGGCATTGCCTTTCTTTGGGATTGGAAAACTGACCTCTTCCAGTCCTGTGGCCACTGCTGACTTTTCCAAATTTTTTCATTTCTTCTTATCCCTTTACAAATAACTTTAGAAGGCTGTGCATTGTATTCTACTGAAATAATGTGGTTTTGTGTAGACAAGGAGACATGAACGTAAATTCTAATTGTGTTTCATTCATTGATTTGGGCAATTTTCTTAAATGCTTTTCTTTATTACTG
Organism: Bison bison bison; assembly: GCF_000754665.1. Taxonomy (NCBI): domain Eukaryota; kingdom Metazoa; phylum Chordata; class Mammalia; order Artiodactyla; family Bovidae; genus Bison; species Bison bison. The sequence goes on along the minus strand of NW_011405620.1, from coordinate 291 downwards.
ATTATGAAAAAGTTATGTATCACACAAAATTTGTATAAGGATTTAAAGAACATGATATATAAATATAAAACATTTAGCAGAATGTTTGCCATATATATGTATGTATATATACATATATAATAAATAATTGTTAATTTCATTAAGTTACAGTATTTTGTTTTCAGATGGTCATTATTATTGAGGTTAAGAGTGATTGTAAGTTGTGTCTCTGGGAAGCAGGCTCTGAACTGGAGTTAGGAGTGTAAGATTTTTATCAAGGAGGACAAAAGCCTTCAGGCTGCAATCCAGATC
>NW_011405619.1:0-861 GCF_000754665.1 Bison bison bison | reverse complement strand
TTATTTTTTCTTCTCTATATCATTGATTTTTTGAAATTATATGTAAAATGTGGTTGTTTTATCTATGAAGTGAGCATTACTAAATATTTGTTGTTTAAAAGGAGTTGAGTGGATTGGATCCCAAAGAGTTGAGAGTACTTCTTGGATCATGTTTTAAAGTCTTTATTTTCTTCTTAGCTCATCATTCTTGCTGGAATATTGAACCTAGTAGCATTAACATTATAATGCAAAGAATTAATCATTTGTTTTATAAGAACATGTTTTTAATAAGTGTATCATTTACTAAAAAAACTGGCATTTTTCCAAGAGATGACATTTCTGGCCATTTGGCCAAGATTTGCAATGATGGATAGAAACATCATGTTTAAGGATTGGCATCTTGAATTATGTGCAAGGTTCTAATATTGATTTATGGAGGGCATTATTCCTGTTGTATATAATTATATGTATCTCCTTGATATCTGATTTGCATTGGTTAATGTAAAATCAGCAGACTAGCTATTCACTTTTTTCTCAGTCTGAACATTTTCTAAATTCATGCCTCGGGAAGATCTTTTACTCCAAGAAAATAACCCAGCCACCATGAATTGCAAAGTGTATTATTACCTTACTTTTCACCTTGAGAAGTAAGTAGAATGGTAGCAGCAGGTGCGATGTCTGAAGTCAGACTGCCTTGATTTTCGTCCTGGCTCCACCAGACAGGTCATTTCTCTGTCTGCCTCCACTTTCTTATCCATTAAATGGGATTAACTGTACCTACCTCATACCAATGGCACCTACTTACTAGGGTTGTTGTAATTATTAAATGGGGTGATAGAATGTGAAACACTTGGAATAGTGCCTGACTTTTTTTTTTTTTTT
>NW_011405618.1:0-970 GCF_000754665.1 Bison bison bison | reverse complement strand
CTCCTAGCAGGTGGTATTTTTCTATATAATTCAGACAAGTACTCTAAAACCCCTGAAAATCAGACCATTATTTTTCTGAATGGCATACTTAGTTGATCCCAGAGCTTGACTATTCTATTTCAACACATCAGGAATCTCTATAAAGATTTCCTGAAAAATTCGTATTAATGATTTATAGCCATTCATTCATTGACAAATAATATATTGACACTAAGATATGGGAGTTCTAGAGATAATTTTACTGATCATGGAAGCAAAAAATAAGAAACTGGTGTTTAGGTTGTAGAAACAGAGGAAACAGATTTAGCAGATAAAAATAGAGGATTTCCAGTTAAATTTAAATTTCAGATAAATGAAAAAAATTTTAATTAAGTATGTCCCACTTTACAACTTACACCATTTTGGCCAATTTATACTAAAAAAAGTAGTCAGAGTTTATCTGAAATTCAAATTTAACTGGGTGTTCTATATTTTATCTGGCAAGTCTAATCAGGATGAGTATAGTCTAAATATAAATTATTGTCCTGAAAAATCAAGTTGAAATTGAAGGCACTTGATAAAAATAAAGGGAACAAAACTTTTTAAATAAACTTAAATGATATAGAAAACTGAAGTAAAAAATTGTCAACAAACAGATAATAGGACACTGAGAAGAAAATAATAATCAAAAAGGATAAATATATTTGAATAAGTGATAACTGAAACATCACATAAAAGATAAAAGAAAAACTCCAGAAGAAAAGGGATCATAGATTAGTAAAGACGTGTTGGAGCAAAATTGAAGAACATCAAAGAGAAAGATAAGAGTTAAAACCTATGAGTAATTTAAAAAAAAAACTCGAAAGAAATTCTAAAAGGTCCTATAGTCAGGGGTGGAGGTGGAGCAGATCATGCATAAGTGTGAAAGAATCAGATTTCTAAAAGACAACTGGGGCAAGATGCGTGTGTGCGTGCTAAGTCACTTCAGTCG
>NW_011405617.1:0-810 GCF_000754665.1 Bison bison bison | reverse complement strand
GACCACACCAACTCGAGCACACCAACTCGAGAGGAATCTCGAGAGGCCCCTCACAAATTGAAAGGATTCCTGACTTCCCAGATACAATATGAGAGGCTCCCTCAGGTGCCCGTGGCAACTCGAGGGAACCCACACTTCCTGCCACAACTCAAGGAACACCTTGAGCTTCCCCCTTCCATGTGACTTGAGGCCTGATTCCCCTGCTGTGACTCCAGAGCACTCCCGCGCTCACCCTCGCAACTCGAATGGATACTTGACTTCCTTGAGGCAACACGAGAGGCTCCCTGAGGGCCCCGTGGTACCTGAAGAGGAATCTCAAGCCTTCAGCCGAAACTTGAGACAAACCACAAGATGCCCCCGTCAACGCAAGATGAGGCACTTTTCTCCTGCCGCACCTCAAAAGCAATCACAGGCTCCCTCTCAAACTCGACAGAAAACTTGACTCCCTTTAGGGAACTCAAGGGGGCCCAGAGATCCCCGTCACAACTTGAGATGAAAGCCGAGTTTCCTGCCACAACTTGACTAGAACCCCGTGTATCCCACCTCATCTGGAGATGAGGGCCCATTCCCTGCTTCAACTCAAGAGGTATCCCAACTTCCCCTCGCATCACAAGAGGAGGCCTGTGTCACCAACTGAATCTCAAGTGGAACCCCGCGGATCCTCCTGCAAGCCAAAAGGATGCTGAGTTCCCCCTCCACTCCAGATAAGTCCTGATTCCCCTGCACCAGCTCTAATGGAATACCGAGTATCCCCTCACAAAAGGACGGGAGGCCTGTCGCCCCTGCCTATCCTCTTGAAAAAGCACTAAT
>NW_011405616.1:0-858 GCF_000754665.1 Bison bison bison | reverse complement strand
CTTTCTTTCTTTCTGTCATAGAGTTTAACGTATACATTTCTTTAATAATACGTTATTTAATGTAGTAAATGATGCCATGAATGAGATTAAGAGACAAAAGTTGATGAAAAATATTTTTAACACATATGGCAAACAAAAGACTAGTATCCCTAATATACTCAGACCTTCCATACATATAAGCTACATAATAAAAAGGGGAAAATGATGTAAAGTGATATTTAATACAAGAATAAGCATGCATTACCAATAATAAAGTTAGGAAAAGATACTCAGTCTTACTAGCTGTCATTGAAATGCAAACTGAAACAATGAGATGCCATTTTTCAAACATCAGATCAATAAAGGAAAATTGTGTTATAATGAAGAGTGCAGGTGATACAGAAAACCTAACACTCTCAAGAATCACTGATGAGACCAACTATGATCAATTACAACATACTTTTTGGAAAGTACACCAGCAATATTTATTGAAAATTTCAAGGTACAATTATCCAACCCTGCAAAGTGCCTTGGGAAATCTGCACTTGGAACACGTATCTTGTCATTTCAAGTTTCTGGTATTCATCCTCTTTTGTCAATAACTGCATCCCAGTTATCCTCTGGGTAACCACACTTTCTTTACTTTCATTCTAGGATGTTTGGTAAAGCGGTCTCACCCTCAGATCCAGAGGGGGAGCAAGTGGCCTATGCTTGGCCATAGAATACTGGCCCCTGAGCATTGTGCCTGGATCAGGGATGAGCCACCTGCCCAAAGAAAGTCTGGTAAAACTACTGGAAACAGAAAGCTTCTTAGCACCACTGAATACTATTTAAGATTGAAACTGATGATGGCTATTTTGTCAGTAAAAGAACAAGGAC
>NW_011405615.1:0-1032 GCF_000754665.1 Bison bison bison | reverse complement strand
TTACCATTAGTAGAAATCACAGGTATTTTCTTATGACATCAAAGTTGTTCCAAGTATTTCAAATAACACTTACCCTCATTACTATTCCAAAATTCTAGGAGCTGTTCAATTTAGTGAATCTTAATTAAAATATTAATAAAGTTGTTGCTTTAATAGAGTTATTGCTTCATCACAAGCTTGGCTTTTAACATGTTGCAGCTTTATTTCAATAAAAGGGGTCTCCTCTGTAAGCCTATGTATTTTAATTTATTGACTTAATAACATTAGTCTGAGAAATGGACCACAGGGTTCACCAGACCACCAGATGTGGACACCAAACTGGCATGGCACAGAAAAGAATCTTTAATGAAGGCCTCTGTATGCCAGGCAGTCTGCAACACATTTCTTCTCATTTTCAATCACTTTATTTTTTCATTTTTAAACTACAGGCCCGTAGTCTCAAATTACAAAAATAATTAAAGCTTATTATAACAAGTGAAACAATGCAAGAAAAGATTACACAAAGGTGATTATACTCACCTCCTGAAGAAACCCACCACACCCTTCTGTAAACAAGCTGATTTATGGCTTGCTTTTACCAAAATGGATTCATTCTACACACATTATTCTGTAATTTATATCTGCCACTTGGCAACTGACACTGTAACACAGATATTCCTACAAGTCTGTGGCTGTATATTTTTCTAGTTTCTTTATGCACATTTATATAAAATTCATGTGAATGAAATCATATCATGCACACTCTGGTTTTTTAGTGCAGACTTTTACTTTTTGTCTGGCTTATCACCTCCCTAACTTGTATTAGTTATCACAACATAACAAAGCAACTCAGAACTTAGCTTAGAACAATAATGAACATTTATTATCTTAGAGATACTGCTGATCAGGAATTTGGAAGTGCTTAGCTGTGTGATTCTGGGCAGAGGATCTCTCCTAGGAGGGCAGTCAAGAAGTCAGGTGGGGCTACCATCATGTGAAGGCTTGACGTGGGGTTGGACCTGTGATTCCAAGATGGTGCCTCACGTGGCTGGC
>NW_011405614.1:0-846 GCF_000754665.1 Bison bison bison | reverse complement strand
GACTATAAACTATGGTCAAATAATTTGAAAGAAATTCTACCCTTACCCCGCCCCCCCCCAAATAACATTCCAAACAAAAATTAATTTTTACATTTCTGCTTTAGCATTTTTCCTGAGTTTTCTGATATGTTTTGTTATTGCCAATATCTCTGGTGTGTTATATCTTATTAATAAGAATTATTTCACTTTTATTATCTTATAGTATTATTTATTTGCCTTATATAAATACTGCAATATCTAGGCACATTTTATTCTTTAGAAAGGTTATTATCATCATGCAAACAATACATTACATCCTAGCCCTAACATCAACTTTATTCCATAAAGGCATAGTTTCTTTATTCGGCTAAACAGGACAATATGTCATGAAAAATGAAGTGTAAATCCCATTTGGGTCATAGTTTCAGATGTAAAGAAATGTGAGGAGACAAAAAGTGAGACTAACAATAGGAAGTCCTTGTGTATCTTTTCATCTTCTAGTCTGTCAAAAACATGGAAGTTTGTACCTAACACAATGTCTATAATTATAGTGCTGGTTGCCAAGAAGAGTTACTGAGTCTGTTAAAAAGATAATTACAGCTACTTTACAATTCAAATCTGTGTTCAGTTACCTTGTGAAATCCAAATGAATGCTAATCTGACCTTATGTTTACAAAAGGCACTCTACTTTTTAACACTTTTTAAAAATTGTATTACTGAGGATGACAAACATTCTCACATCTTCAAAACGATGACATATAAAACAAGCACTTTAACTACCACACTGAAGACACTATAAAATTTCAACAACCATAAAGTTCATCTCTCTGAAGCTCTTAACATTTTCATATGTCTCAGATATGGCTG
>NW_011405613.1:0-853 GCF_000754665.1 Bison bison bison | reverse complement strand
GTTCAAGAAAACTCCTTGATATTTATTTGTTTGTTTGCTTGTTTGCTTTCAAATGTGCAGATTCGACAAATACTAAGCATATTTTATGCCAGACACTTCCTCTTCTACTTAAATTCATTGACATTTATATATAATAAGCTGGCTCACCAAGTTACACTGTCAAATGTTTTACAAAAATATAGAGAGTCTTAGGCATCATCAAATCTAATCCTCTTATTTTATAAATGAATAAACTGAGGTTTAGAGGTATAAAGTGATTTGCAAAAAGTCACAAAGTCCATGGCAAAAATGAGCCTAGAAAGCATGTCTATGAAGTTCTAACCCATGATTCTTCCCAGTACACTGAGGCTTCCTGGCAAATCTCATATAAATAAGCCAAAAATTTTGGTGGATACCTAGAGTGTTATGTCTTTTCCAAGGAATGGGCCTCTCAGAAGAAAACTGCTGAAACCCAGTATTCCTAAATTCTTCTATAGCCCTGCAATTTGACAAAAATATCCTCCTTTCAGAAGACCTGCACTATTATCAACAGGACAAATGAGTGACAACTTACTGAAAACAACACTGGAAGAAAGAAAAACATAGAAGAGTATGACATGGATGTCTTCCCCATTGCATAGATGTTATTCTCCAAGAATCTCATATAGAAACAGACTTTCAGGAAGGGCCAGCTGAGCAGAAGTGGAGACCTAAGAACTTGCATAAAATTCAAAGTTTGCAAATCCACAGTGGAGCCTCTGGATTTTAAATTCTGTAGTGTGACAATGACATAAATCAAGTTTAAAAAAAAAAAAAAAACCCGCACATTTCTTCGTACAATGCCACAGTGGAAGGAATACAGGCCTTCAATATT
>NW_011405612.1:0-883 GCF_000754665.1 Bison bison bison | reverse complement strand
CATGTGCTGCCCCCAGGGGAGCTGATGCTGTCGGAGGAGCGAGGGAGGTCTCAGAGCAGCAGGACCCGGTGCCTGTGGTGGGCCTGGGGCAGGGGACACGGGTCAGGGGCCGGTCCCCACATCATGTTGACGGGAGAGGAGCTGGGCTTGCCATGCACCTCTGGGGCTGGTGTCTGGGCCGTGTAAGGATAGACGCAGGCAGGGTCCCGCAGGAGCGCTGGGGCAGGGGTGTCTGCCGGGCACCCCTGGGAGGAGCTGCATCCAGGAGTGGGGTCTCAGGTGGCAGATCAGGCCAAGCAGCACCCGCCTCCTGGCGGGGGAGGGCAGGACAGGGAGGGAGCCCAGCTGGAAAGGGACAGATAGTGGAGGATGCTGGGGGCTGCCCTGACCCCATGTTCCCCCACCCTGCTTCTCGAAAGAGGGGATAGAGGGTCCCCCAGTCCTCACCACGTCCCTCTTGGCTCCAGCCCTTCAGAAGCCTGGCTGGGGGCGTCCTCGGGCAGTAGACACAGCTTCTCGGGGGCAGACTGTAGCTTCCCAGGTCAACACTCTGCATTGATGCAGCTAGGGGTCAGCTGTGGAGGCAAACGGCGGGAGAGGTGGGGGTCCCTGACTCAGACCTGGACCCTGGAGCACCTTTAGGGAGCTTCTCAGGGAGGGCGCTGACGGCCAGGGCCCCTGGTCTGGGAGCCGAGTCGCACGGACACGCTGCTCTGCCACTGAAGGCAGTGGCCACTTGGGCTCTCGGAGTGACTGCCCGCTCTGATCTCCCGCCCAGGACGGTGAGGTCATTGGCATCAACACACTCAAGGTCGCGGCCGGCATCTCCTTTGCCATCCCCTCAGACCGCATCACGCGCTTCCTCTCAGAGGTCCAGGACAAG
>NW_011405611.1:0-1520 GCF_000754665.1 Bison bison bison | reverse complement strand
CTACAGGTACATGACTTCACTTCCATGGCCCATAATTACCACCCTTCCCTGGCTAGTTTGAACTGTTTCTATTACATGAAATAAAAAATTCAATCTACAGGTGGAAGAAGTCAACTGCATGCTGACCACCAATGTGTAGGCTCCAGACCAGTTGGAACCAGGTTGATAATTGAGGTTTCTGAAACATTACCCTGTTACTTCACCATCAGTCAATCAGAAGGATGTTCACAGGCTGATTTCACACTCTACAACTTCACCCCTAAGGTTGCCTTTGAAAACCCTTCCCTGAAAGCCATTTGGGAGTTCAGGACTTTTGAGTATCAGCTAGCTGCCTGTCCTCCTTGCTTGGTCCCAAGCTGGGCACCTTGCAAAAAAAAAAAATCTTCACCAAAAAATAATTCTAAAATAATATCCTACTTTATTTCCCCTTCGCTTTTCTCTTCCACAATTCAAATCTAATCTGAGAGATAGCGTAGTATTTAGGCATCCATTCTTCTTTCCTCCCACCCATCCATTCCTCCTTTCACTTATTCATTCATCCAAGAAACATCCACTGAGCATTCATTTAGAACCAGATATGAAGGAACAAAGATGAATGCGCTCCTGCTCCTTGAAGAGTTACGGGCACACCCCCAAAACTGCAAACCCAGCCAAACAGCTACTATATTTTAGGAATGAACAATTCGAAAGGTAGTTGTATGAATGGGGTGGTGTGACTTTGGAGGAAATTTCTTATTATCTATTTTATTTATTCCATTTAATAAACAATTCAATAAATAATAGGTAGTTGATGAATGTTTTCTAATTTATCAATCAATTGATCTTTCCTTGGTATAAAGGAGTATTCTTTCTTCACTGTACTATATTGCTTTTCACTTGAAATTTCATTATTTACTGAAAAAAAAATTATATCTGACAATCTTCATGCTTAGAGACTTGGAGTGAATTTTTTCCCTCCTTTTCTAAGGTTTATAATAACTGAATCTGCGATTAAGATTACTTTCATAAAATACTGAATGATTAATGATTTTAATAATATTAAATTGCTTTTAGTAGATTGCTAATGACATTAGGATCAGGATATAAACTGAAGCAGCTGGTTATAGTCACTCATGTTGAAAATATGTGGCTTTCAATTGCTCATATTCCAAATCAAGTATAAAACTTTCATAACTAAATGTTGAGAAAAACATTAGAGAAACTTAGGAAAAACATAATAAATATAGCTATAAATTCAAATTTTAATTACTGTGTCTGAGATGGTATCAAGAATTTTGAGATGTTTGATCAATCTGTCTTAATTATATAATGTGCATATATACAGCTATCTATATTTTTAAAATACACATCTTTCTTTCAGGAAACCCAAAGGATTTTATGATTAATGAAAGAATGAATCCTATGAATTAACTGATTTTGGTAATATTGTCATTTTCATTAAAAAACAGAACAAGTAAAGTTTTTGAAAGATTATTACTCCGGCCACTTAGCAATACTTTGGTTTGGCTCAGAAAACTCAT
>NW_011405610.1:0-833 GCF_000754665.1 Bison bison bison | reverse complement strand
TTACAAAACTTTTCTTGGTCATCCAGGCCAGCTCTGACTTCTTTTGCCCTTTTAGTCTGAAATACTCTTAGGACTTACTATGTAAATCGCACTGTGAGGATTATATTTATAGGAGAGGTGAGAATATTCCCAAAGGAAGGACTGTGCTCCATTCCTTAGCACTTAGCACAGTGCCTGGATAAACAGAGTAAGAAACATAACTAAGTGTATATTTTAGCTACATCTGGCTGTGACTCAGGAATAAAAATTACAAGGATAATATAAAGAAATCAGAGATAATGAAACTTACCCAAATGTATAAAACTGGGCTTCATTTACACATCAGAAGCATTTTTTTGACCATAAACTATCTCACTAATTCATTCCTTACTTGGCTCAAGAGGCAGGAGAACAGTCTCTAGAATCATACACACTTAGGTTTATATTCAGTTTGGATATTTACTATGACATTGGGCAAGGTGCATAATGTATTTTGTGTCTGAGGACTATATGAATACTGACCTTTAGATCAGTATTAAATGATAATGGATTAAATGGATTAAATGATAATGCACACAAAATTGGGAAAGGAGTACATCAAGGTTGTATATTGTAAGCCTGCTTATTTAACTTATATGCAGAGTACATCATATGAAAATGCTGGGCTGGATGATTCACAGGCTGGAGTCAAGATTGCCAGGAGAAGTATGAACAACCTCAGATATGCGGATGATACCACTTTCATAGCAGAAAGTAAAGAGGAACTAAAGAGCCTCTTGATGAAGGTGAAAGAGGAGAGTGAAAAAGCTGGTTTAAAACTCAACATTCAAAAAACTAAGATCATGGCATCCAGT
>NW_011405609.1:0-1021 GCF_000754665.1 Bison bison bison | reverse complement strand
TCGCTCAGTCGTGTCCGACTCCTAGCGACCCCGTGGACTGCAGCCTACCAGGCTCCTCCGTCCATGGGACCCTCCAGGCAAGAGTACTGGAGTGGGGTGCCACTGCCCTCTCCGTTCAAGTGTTTAAATCTGTAGCCATCAAGAGGCTGGCTTGATGGTGAAAGTCACGCATTAGAAGAACTGGTCCCACCAATGATGGTGATGCTGACCCAGCACTAACACCACCAAAGCATTTCGTCTCTGCTGGGCATTGTGCTGTGTGCTTTTATGTATGTAGACTCATCCAATGCGGGCACATCTAGTTTTATTATACTTTGCTTTATTATACTTGGCAGATATTGTCTTTTTTTTACAAATATGATGTTGGTGGCAACCCTGTGTTGTCAGATGATGGCTGGCAGTTTTCAGAAGCAAAGTAGTTTTTAATTAAGGCATGTTCAAAGTTTTATTAGACACAATGCTATTGCACATTTAACAGGCTACAGTATAGTGTGAACATAACTTATATGTACTGGGAAAAAAAAACAACAACTGTGTGACCTCCTTTATTGCACTCTTCCCTTTGCTGCAGTGGTCTGGAACCAAAGCCATAATATCTCTGAGGCCCACCTCCAAAACCTTGAGAGCCTGTGGTTCTGTTATCCTCATTTCCCAAGGTGGATACTGAGGCTCCAAGAGATTAGGTAACTTGCTTAAAGCTACAACAGCTAATAAAAAGTGACAGGATTGGAACTGAGAACAACTGAGTCTGGAACCAGTATCCTTCCATCATCTTCAGTGGTTTCACCCCAGTATGCTGCCGCTGCTGCTAAGTCGCTTCAGTCGTGTCCGACTCTGTGTGACCCCACAGACGGCAGCCCACCAGGCTCCCCGTCCCTAGGATTCTCCAGGCAAGAACACTGGAGTGGGTTGCCATTTCCTTCTCCAATGCATGAAAGTGAAAAGGGCAAGTGAAGTTGCTCAGTCATGTCTGACTCTTTGCGACCCCATGGACTGCAGCCCACCAGGCTCCTCCATCCAT
>NW_011405607.1:0-939 GCF_000754665.1 Bison bison bison | reverse complement strand
CCTTCATTTTATTTGGCCTTCATTTATTTATGACACTCTTTCTTAACTCATAATTTGTCTTTAATATCATCTTATTTTGTGTAAATAACTACTTTTAACATTTCTTACAGACCAGATACCTGCTGAGAATGAATTCACCAATGTTTTGTTCATATGAGAATATCTACTTCCCCCACACTTACCAAGTTTCTCCTCACTTTACCTCTAAGATTTTTCATTCTAGCCTCCTCCTATCTTATGTGTCCTGAACTCTGACCTTCAGAAACCTGGTTCTAACCATATTCTACCCAGGTATGCCTGCTCTCTCTGGGCTGCCTCTTTCTCAGTGCCAATCAAAATCCCTATAAATCCTTATGTATTCATTTCTTATGGCAGTGATAGCAAAGTACTGCAAACTCGGTAGTTTAAGACAATAGAATGTATTGCCTCACAGTTCTGAAGGTTAGAAGTCCAAAATCAAGATGTCAGTGGAGCCAGGCTCCCTCTGAATCTTTCCTTGACTCTTCCTTTTGGCCTTCTTTGACTTGCAACTGCCTAGTTCCAATCTCTGTCTCTGTCTTCCCATGGTGCTCTCCCTGTGTATCTGTTTTTACATGGCCATCTTCTTATAAGAACATGAGTCAGATTGAATTAGGGCCCATCCTTCTCCAGTAGGACCTCATCTTAACTAATTGCATCTGCAATGACTCTGCTTCCAAATAAGGTCAATGAGCTATTTCCAAATAAAGTCACATTCTCGGGTATCAGAAGTTAGACCTTCAGCGTATCTTTTTGTTTTTTGGTGGCACCTGGGAGTGCACTTTTCAACCTGCAACATATTCTTAAGTGACCAGATCCAATGTAGCTAGTTTTAAATCCCAAGTCTCACGATATGTAACCTCAGTCTGGTTCCAAGTGTGCCATACAGACAAGTCCGGTGATAGCACCACCATGAAGGAG
>NW_011405606.1:0-805 GCF_000754665.1 Bison bison bison | reverse complement strand
TAAATATCATATCATGTCATTGGCAAACAGTCCGTTTTACTTCTTCCTTTCCAATTTGGATGCCTTTTTTTCTTGTCTGATTTCTATGGCTAAGACTTCTAATATTATATTGAATAAACGTGGCAAGAGTTGGTGTGGATCCCTTTGGGTTTGGTTGTTTGGGATTCTCTTTGCTTTCTGTACCTGGAGTCTGCTTTCTTTTCCAGGTTAAGTAAATTTTCAGGTATTATTTCTTCTAGTAATTCTCTGCCCCTTTCTCCCTCTCTCGTTTCCTTCTGGATGCCAATATTAGTACACAGGATGTTGTTCCCTATGATGCCAACATTAGCACACAGGATGCTGTTCTAGGAGTCTCTTAAACTAGCCTCATTGTTTAAAATTCCTTTCTCTCCTTTCTGCTCAGCTTGGGTGATTTCCATTACTCTGTCTTCCGGTTCACTGGTCCATTCTCCGTCATCTAATCTACTGTTGATTCTTTCTAGTATACTTTTTGTTTCAGTCACTGTATTCTTCAGCTTGGCTTGGTTCTCCTTTATATTTTCTTACTCTTTGTTAAAATTATCACTGTGTTCGCCAATTCTCCCAAGTTCAGTGAGCATCGTTTCTTTTGCACAATACATCCTTGAGCCTCTTTGACATTCAGTAGTTTATATCTTCCACTTCTTCACCCCTATGTTGCCCTCCCCACCCACTGGTATCCATTAGTTTATTCTCTAGATCTGTGAGTCCACCTTTTTGGTTATATTTACTAGCTTGTTGTATTTTTTAGATTTCACATATAAGGGACATCATGCACTATTTGTCT
>NW_011405605.1:0-1196 GCF_000754665.1 Bison bison bison | reverse complement strand
ATAGAGAATAAAGAGCTCTGCAAAATCTGTGCAGGCAAGTCCTCCTTCTCCCTCCTGGTTTCACCAGATTAATTTCAAAAAGAGCAGCGCAATAGTCTATCTCTTCAGGATGAATCATGAGAGCGCTTGGCAACTGCCAGCCCTAATAGCATCTCCAAGGAAAGCAATTAACTAGCAATTTTCCTTTATTATTTCACTCATCCACGTAATTAAATATTCTTAACATGCTTATTTCATAGTATTTTATGAAGAATGATAATGCTATGTTACTGTATACTAATGATAATATAATTAGCCACCAGTTTCACATGCTTTGATGTATTCTTTCAAAAAATTATTCTAAAATACAAGTTTAATGTGAGGTTAAGATTGCACTAAGCCATTTCCTCTAAGATGCTACTGCTTGTCTTTATTTTAAAGTGGGGAAATAACATGAAAGGCTTGCCTTAAATTCTTCTGGTTTTCGAGGAAACTGTAAAGGTTTATATGAGTATATTAAAAATCTCACTGATCCTTCTAAAGTCAATCCTAAGGGATTTTTGTCAGTTTTTCCATTTTGCATTAAAATATATGGTTATTGTCATCATGTTATCTTTGTCACACACTATGAATATGCACACATATAAAGCACATCCATGCATATGTATAAATCTTTTGTACATAGTAATATTTTATAAATATAAACACATATACATATATAGTTCAGTATGACGTGTATGTGTGTGTGTATATATATACACACAATAAAGAATGCTTTAACTTTGCCTCATATCTCATCTCTATGTTACAAATGTCAAAAGTTATTTTTCTTCAATCCCTTTCATAAAGTTTTTAATGTGTCAAGGTAAAAATTCTATGAAATAATGCCATTTGCAACAACATGAATGGACTTATGTATTACCATACTGAGTGAAGTAAGTTCGACAAAGGCAAATATATGATATCACTTATGTGTGGAATCTAAAAAAGAATGATACAAATGAATTTATTTACAAAACAGAAATGGCTTCACAGAGAATGAATTTATGGTTACCAGGGGAGCAAGGAGGAAGGTGGGAGGGGAGGGATAGATTGGGATTTGGGGACTGACATGTACACATTTCTATGTTTAAAATGGATAACCAACAAGGACCTACTGTATAGCAAAGGGAACATGGCTCAACATTCTATAATAATATAAGTGGGGGAAAAATTTT
>NW_011405604.1:0-810 GCF_000754665.1 Bison bison bison | reverse complement strand
TGTATTGGTTTTGCCATACATCAACATGAATCCACCATGGGTGTACACGTGTTCCCCATCCTGAACCCCACTCCTGCCTTCCTCCCCATACCATCCCTCTGGCCCTTTTTGGTAGGATATTTTGGTAAATGTTGGTTTGGTTTGTCAACCAAACATTTTGTTGCCTTAAAGTGTTTCTCTGATAATTGCAAATTTAGTACATATTTGGGACTAAAAATTGTTGAATTGTCCAGTGCAATATCACATGGAATGCTGACATAAAAATATAAGTCAATTTGAGCATGTCCAAGAGTTTCTTATAGGCATCTTTGGCAACCACTTAAACTGTTAGAAGCAAAGAATACATGCCACCACACCATCCCTAAACTAATACTGACCTGTTTTCCAAGTGTCCTTTACCCTAAATATTTTCCCTCTATCCACACACAAAAAAATGGTCTATATGCAGTAAAACAGTGTTGATAAATCAGAAATGGAGCAGGTGATTTGACACAATGAGCATCTTGTGTGCTAAGTTAATTTCTGCCCTTCTATAACAGAAGCAGTTGCAACTAAATTGCAGTTTGAAAATAGCAATTTCCCTTTAAATAGTACATAACTTGAAGCTCACAATAAATTTTCCAAAATCAGGATGATTTTGGCTGGGTGGCAGTAACAGGCTCTCACTCAATGTCTGATCATTATGGACATAAGTTTCAGACACTTTCAAAGTCATTTAAGTATGGAGTCGGTAAATGCTGAATTATACTGTGTGTGTATTTGTGTGTGTGTGTGTGTGTGTGTGTGTGTGTGTGTGTGTGTGTGTGTATT
>NW_011405603.1:0-988 GCF_000754665.1 Bison bison bison | reverse complement strand
TGGTTGAGTAATATTCCATTATGTATATGTGACACATATTCTTTGTCCTTTCTTCTATTGATGGGCACTGCATTGCTTCCATATCCTGTATTGTGAATAGCACTGTGAGGAAGGGGTGCATGTGTCTTTTGAATTATGGTTTTCTCCAGGCATATGTCCCAGATAGTGGGATTCTGGGTCATATGGCAGTTCTATTTTTAGTGCCTCAAAGAACCTTTATATATGATTCTCCATAGTAGCTGTATTAATTTACATTCCCCCCAAACGTGAGGGTATGTAAAAAAGGGAACCCTCTTGCAATGATAGCTCTTAACTCTGCCTCCAGGCTTTAGGTTAGCCCTTTCCAAATTGGGAGTTATGTCATAGTTGCTTTGGAGTTCTGAAAAAGTAAAGATTTTCTGATACTTCCCCTAGAGACTTTGACTTGGCATGTCATGTAGAGCTTGAGGATCTGTATATTTTGAAAATGATTTCTACCCTATCTGTGGATGACCTTACCCACCAGCCTAGTAAGGTCACCTTTACCCTATGCCTTGAGCCTAATAGAGCTAGCTACTACTTATCCATACAAATTTCCCCCAGTGCCACTCTGGCCCCAGAGAATCCCCAATTCCCAAACCGACATAAAGTCATTTTCTTCCACAAATACACAGTTATGCAAAACAACAATCCTCTGGAATCACAAGGGTGGCACTGTTTGTTCATGGATGGAAGCCCAGACCCAAAACTTCCTCTTTGCTCCCAATTAATCCATCCTTATGAGAAAAGCTCAAGTCAGCAAGAGCCTGAAACAATGTGTAGGACACTAGTATTCATCCCCTTAAAGAATAGTGCATCCTTTATATATTATTAGTTATTTACTATTGTCCTTACTAAAGAAGAGATTTTGGATTCCAAAATATGAACTTACAAGAACCTAGTTACAAGGCATTAGACAACCGTCTATTAGACAATAGGTAGCCTTACTACCCAGTTGATCAGAAAACTT
>NW_011405602.1:0-853 GCF_000754665.1 Bison bison bison | reverse complement strand
CTCTCTCTCTCTCTCTCTCTCTGCTCATCAGGAATGTGAACAAGAGGGAGTTTGGGGGGAGAATGGATACATGTGTATGTATATGAGTGAATCCCTTCGCTATTCATCTGAAACGATCACAACATTGATAATCGGCTGTACCCCAATACAAAATAAAAAGTTAAAAGAGAAACCATTCCCTGTCCCTGTACTAAGAAAAAAAGAATGGAGACCAGAAAG
The DNA here is from genome assembly GCF_000754665.1 of Bison bison bison. NCBI lineage: Eukaryota > Metazoa > Chordata > Mammalia > Artiodactyla > Bovidae > Bison > Bison bison. The sequence continues at coordinate 634 of NW_011405602.1, read as the reverse complement.
AGAGGACAGTGCATTCCGTAACCGCGGTGTCTGAAGATCAGTCACGGTGATGCGGCAGTGTTTTCTGACAGTTCAGAAGCAGAGGACGCTGAGTCTGACTCCTGAGCTGGAGGCCTTGGACAAGTTAATGACACCTCTGAGCTTTAATTTCCTCATCTAGACTGTGGGGCTTGTGTTAGACATACTGCGAGGATATTTTGAGGAATATGATATGTGTGAAGCACAGTGTGTGGGAAACAGGCTCTCATTCATGAAAGTTATTATCAAATGAGCAAATAATTGTGCACCTACAGTGGGCCAGGCACTATTTTAACCATGGGTACATCAGTGAATAAAATAAGGAGCCCTGCCTTTGTGGAGCTTATATTTTATGTGAACAATTGTATTAGAACATTATTAGCAAACTCATCGTGGACAAGTGTTTGCTGCTGTTACCACTGCATTATCCATCTAGAAGAATGTGAAAAGAGATGGGTAGGGTTTTGACAGTCTGAGAAGGAAATGTGGAGGGGGAGGAGGTCGGGGAGAAGGAATAACATGAATTAAAGCATGGAGTGGGAAGTCTGCGCAGGATGAAGGGACCAAGGAACAGAGGGAGGGAGACAGAGAATGTTCTAAGGGCATTTGCCCTGAG
>NW_011405601.1:0-968 GCF_000754665.1 Bison bison bison | reverse complement strand
TAGCTGCTCTTTTTTAGATTGTTTTCCCATATAGGTTATTACAGAATACTGAGTTCCCTGTGCTGCACAATAGGGCCTTATTAGTTATCTATTTTATATATAGTACTGTATATATGTCAGTCTCAACCTCCCAGGTAATCCCTCTACCCCTTTCCTCCCAGTTACCATAAGTTTGTTTTCTACATCTGTGACTCTGTTTCTGTTTTATAAATAAGTTCATTTGTCCCATTTTTTCAGATACTCCTTTTCTTCTTCCTCATATGAGTCCAACAGTCCTCTTCTCTGAGATTGTCCTTGCTGATCCTTCTCTATAGAGATTCTTTTAGATTAATGGTCATTGTGGCTGATGGAGGTAATGGACAGTGTAGAAAGAAGTGGTCAGGTGAAGAAATTATAATTCAAACCTATAGCTAAGTTACTGACACACATTTAGACAGCAAAAGTCAGATAGAATGCTATAGAAGAAGCTTCGAGTCTTCAGAGTTTTGAATTTGCAGAGCCAACTTTCAGAAAGCTACCTCTTCTCCTACTTTGTTTACAATTAGGACTTACTGCTGCAAATGTTTGGTCTTAATAACTGCCTTATGATCCAAACATGTAGACTTTCTGTAGATGGGGTTAACCGAAAACAAGTAGCAGTTGGATGTTCAAAGTGGCTTTAAAACACACAAACAACAAAATTCAGGCTTTTATTAATTTAATTAATAGTTAATTATTTTATTAATTTAAAAATTTAATTAGCAGTTTAATATTGTCAGCCACTTGCATTTGAAATAATTATATGTATAAGATTAAATTAAGATTTAGAGAAATAAAAGGAATTAGGGACCTTTTACTTCTAAACTGTTATAATTTATCCTAATATAGTCTTACTTGAGAAGTAACAATCCTAAGCCACATTTTTTTTTTTTTTGGCCACACCTGTGGCTTGTGGCCTCTTAGTTACCTGAAAGGGATGGCACTTAAGC
>NW_011405600.1:0-954 GCF_000754665.1 Bison bison bison | reverse complement strand
ATTGGAATGTGCCATCTGTTTCCAGTTGGGACTTTGACTCATGCACTTGCTTTTTCTTTTTATATGCATATGCCACTTCTAACTAATTAGTTTGATATAAGCAACTTGAGGCAGAAGCTTACCCTGGATTCTTAAAAACAAACATCTTTTATCCAACATAGTTTCTCTTCTGAATGCTTGTTTATGCAACTATTGAAGCTCGAGCACCACAACTAGGGAGTCTGTGCATCACAAAGAAAGATCCTGTGTGATGTAATGCAAATCTTGTGTGCCTCAACCAAGACCCATCACAGTCAAATAAACAAATATTAAAAAACAAACAAACAAACCTGAGACAGCCTGCAGAAGCTAGATATTAAAAGGTACAACTTTCCATGCTAAGGATCTCATAAGTTATTCTGTAGACAACAGGGAGCTATTGAAGGGGAGTGAGAATGGCTAGATGTACATTTTAGAAAGTTGGTCTCATGGTATCCAGGAGAGTGAATTAGAGAAAAGTGAGACTCACAGTGAGGTCAGTTTTAGCAGCTATTACCATAGCTCAGGTGAGCTAAGAGGATACCCTGAGGTAAAATAACAAGGAATAGTAATAGTAATGATAATAATAAAGAGAGAGAGAGAGAGAGATGGAGACTGATTTGACAATTTGACCATGTCAGTTGAGTCATCAGGGAAGCCAGAAGGTGTTAGTTCAGGAAGGAACTCTAATTTCTGAATGGCATTTAAATATCATGAGCAGTATAAGCTGATTTTCAATTGTCTATAATAGTATGGTCGCAAAGAGTCGAACACGACTGAGTGACTGAACTGAACTGAACTGAAATACTCTGCCCTAATGGAGATTGAACAGTGACGTGTTAGTGTTTATTATTGTCTTAAAATGGGAAGAATGAGTTATCTCTGCTTCAAACCTCCTGTGTAGTCATGTAGTGAAAACTTTTTTTTTTCAAGGCT
>NW_011405599.1:0-873 GCF_000754665.1 Bison bison bison | reverse complement strand
CGAAGCTCAGCTCTGCCCCACCTCCTGCCAGAATACTTCTTTAGTCACTCCATCCCCTGACCGCCCTCTCCTGGATGACCTTGAGGGCAGGAAAGGGATGAGTGATTGTATTATCATCTGTCTAAGTAAACTTCAGATCAAAGAAAGTTACCAGGGATTAAAAAGGGACATTACATAGTGATAAAAAGGTCGATTCGCCAAGAAAACATAACAATACTAAGCTTGCAATCACCAGATGACACTGCTGTGAAATACATAAAGTAAAAACCGACAGAATTAAAAGGAGAAACAAACAAACCCACAATTAGAGTTGGGAGCTTCAGCTCTTTCGGTTTTCAGTAAAATACTAGGCAGAATCTCAGCAAGGATGCAGAGGAACTGAACACCACCAAAGAGCTGGACCCAGCGGACATTAAAGAACACTTTCCCTAGAAGACATCCCACTTCTTTACTTTGCTTTGCAGAAAAACTTCTCAAAATAGTTTTCTAAATTTGCTGTCTCCAATTTCTCTCCCTTACTCTTTAAGCTGCTCTAAGCAGATTTTTGCCTCCATCACTGTGCTGAAACTGTCCTGGTCAAGTTCACCAATGACCTTCATGTTTCTAAATCCAATGGTCCAATATCCGTCCTCATCTTACTTGATCAAAGCACATGACGCAGTTGCTGACTCCATCCTCTTTGAAACATTATTTTTCACTGGGTTTTCAGGTTACCACCCTTTCTTCTTCCTACCCAGGGATTACTGCTGCTGCTGCTGCTGCTAAATTGCTTCAGCTGTGTTTGACTCTGTGCGATCCCATAGACAGCCCACTAGGCTCCCCCGTCCCCGGGATTCTCCAGGCAAGAACACTGGAGTGGGTTGCCATTTCCTT
>NW_011405598.1:0-966 GCF_000754665.1 Bison bison bison | reverse complement strand
AAATGAACATGTAATTGATCATTATAACTTAATAATCTGTCATGTATTAATACTGCTAATAATTAACACGGATAATCTTAACATTAAGACCTTTATTGCCTGCCAGGTACTAATGCTAAGATCTTTACTTCTAGGGTCACACTTAGTTCTCCCATGATGCTTTCAATCCTATTTAGAAAGGAAGACTCTCCAAAGTCACTCAGCTAGTAAATTTGTAAAACCAGTGCTGTCTAACACCAAATACAGAGAATTTATTAAGGAAAACACTGGGGATTGCAGAACTCCTAATTTTATACAGAGAGTAAATACTGAAGGTAAAAATTGTGCCTTTCATGTCAACACCATTGTTCATTTCAGTACACCAAACCCTGGCTTACTTTACCCTGGCATAGAACATAGAAATCCTTTTACTGGGAAAATAAGCAATTAAAGTGGGAAGTAAATACGTGGGCAGGTATCATTTAGTAAAAAATGCTCAGGTCAACTTTTCAGGGTGATCTCATGCTTTCAACTTAGGAATATATTAATATATACCATAATTTCTCCCACTATTGAAAAGAGATCTTTAAGTCACATATAAAAACAGGCATACGTAAGGTAAGGTTGAATCATATGGAACTGCCAATTTCCAACCTTTTTCAACCTATAAAAATGGCAGATTTACAATGTTCAAATTGAAAACAACATATTCCTGAATGTGTACAGTAATTCACCTTGATCTTAAAATCCACTAAAGCAAAACAAGTAGATTGCTCTAAAATACGTAAACCTGAGAAGAAGGGAAAATAGGAGAAGCAACAATAATTCAAAAGTTTGAAGGTGGAAAAGCAAGCAGATGAGTGAGAACGCATCTAGCACCTGTGATAAAACTGTAAGATGAAGTAAGGAAATCTGACAACTAACCAAAGGTGTACTGTAGAATCTTTAAAAGGCTCAGAAACTACTAACACTAGGACTTCTGGAACT
>NW_011405597.1:0-811 GCF_000754665.1 Bison bison bison | reverse complement strand
AGGAGTTTTATAGTTTCTGGTCTTACGTTTAGATCTTTAATCCATTTTGAGTTTATTTTTGTGTATGGTGTCAATTGTTCATTAAAAAATGTATTTGGATCTCTACCTAACACTACTAACAGGAATCATCAGGTAGGTTAAAAAATTAAATGTAAATGTCTAAATAGTAAAGACAAAATTGCAAAATAATAGACAGTAACATCTTAAAGACCTTAGCATAGAAAATAATTTCTTAAACAAGACCTAATATGTGTAACCCATGAAAGAATCAGTAAATATAAATATATTAGAATTAACATTTTCATTTCTCAAAAGGTTATTACATAAATAATAAAAAGATAACACTCACTGCAGGAAGATATTTCATATGCATAAAATTAGATAAGATTAAATAGAATATATAAAGAACTTCTATTGCTTCTTAAGAAAAATATATGGAAGAAGTTTATTTAGAGAAATATATTTTTAAAACACACACACAGTATGGTCATTTAGTTGGCATTTCACAAAAGAGGAAGGGACATCACGTGATTGTATGGAAAAATCCTCAATTTGTAAATAATCGACATTGAAATGTAAAATCTCTATAAGGGAGTATTTCACACCCAACACTCTAATAGAAAATCAGTAAGAGGCAAGTGTTGATGCTGTCTGGGAGTAACTGATTTTTACATATTGCTGGTGGGAATGAATACGGATACAATCACTTTAGTAATCAATTTAGCATTTTCTATTAAAATAGATAACTCACATCTTGTGACCCACATACACCATCCTTAGTTGTATGTCCTAGGGAAATTCTTCCACGTGT
>NW_011405596.1:0-857 GCF_000754665.1 Bison bison bison | reverse complement strand
ATGAGACCACAGAGGAAACATCTTAAATAACTAAAATTATCAAAGCATATTTATTACCTACATGTTGTTCAGTACCTGAATATAAAATTTATATATGCTGTGCTTTGTATTGAAATTGTAATCACTACAGACTGAAAACACTGTAAGCTTACCATCTGTTCCACAATCCTACATGGGAATTTATTCCTTCTTATCTTTCTTCATGATGCTAATTTCCACCTACCATGTCTTAGACCTCACCTCAAATGTTCAAATCCAAGGCTGAGCTCACATTTTACTTCTTTCAGCCTCAACAACTACTCCATTCTGGATTACTTTTTCTCCCTCTGTTAACCAATTAAACTTATCCCTGCTATACCACTTTTAGACTTTGGCGGTAGGTTAACTTGTATACTTCTTCTTTAGATAAATTGTTTCCATTTCACTGTTTTAAAGCCTGTTTAGTGTGCTTCTTACTGTCACATAGTACCAGTTGTTACTGTAGCTAGCACAAGCTTCAGTTCAGTTCAGTTGCTTAGTCCTGTCCGACTATTTGTGACCCCATGGCCTGCAGTGCACCAGGCTTCCCTGTCCATCACCAAATTCTGGAGCTGACTCAAACTCATGTCCATCGAGTTGGAGATAGCATCCAACTCTCATCCTCTGTCGACCCCTTCTCCTCCTGCCTTCAATCTTTCCCAGCATTACGGTCTTTTCAAATGAGTCAGTTCTGCATATAAAGTGGCCAAAGTATTAGAGTTTCAGCTTCAGCATCAGTCCATCCAATGATCTGGCTGGATCTCCATGCCGTCCAAGGGACTCTCAAGAGTCTTCTCCAACACCACAGTTCAAAAGCATCAATTCTTCAGCTCTCAGCT
>NW_011405595.1:0-1029 GCF_000754665.1 Bison bison bison | reverse complement strand
GCCCTGCCTTCAAATGACATTACTATGGGGGTTAGAATTTCAATATAAGAATTTTGAGGAGACATTAACATTCAGCTCATAATAATCCCCTTGGCTGATTTTTAATAATTTAAACTGGATCTTTACTTACTGTTATCTTGACTTACAGAAGGCTCATTGAGGTAAGCAGGAGGCCAGTCCTGGCTTGATCTGTGACTGAATATTACTTTGATGGGTGGTCTGATAGGACAAAATGCCCAGGAATTTGCTCAATTTCATTAAAGATGTCAACTGCAAGATGAACGCCTACTTCTCCTTGAACAGCCTGTTCTATATTGGTACCACCTCAGAAACATCTTTCTTCTACTACATTATTTGTGTTGCAAGGTTAGAAAAATAAATATTTGATAAAAGAGACTCATTTACCCAAGTTAGGAGGCTTAAAGTGATTTTGCTTTTTGATCTGTGATCTGGCATCCTAGTGAATGTAATCACCTGGAATGTTTATGAAGGTTAGAGCACCCATCTATAAAAATACACTCAACTCTGTCATCCTCTATGTGTATCAACACCTTGAAAAATATCACCAATCAAAGCAAAGCATATTTAAAGCAAGAACATAGGAGGGCAGTTCCGATTTGAAAGGCAGGGCTGTGTTCTGAGCAAAGATAGAAAACAAGTGGTGTATTCATCTGACAATTATTTTCCACTGGTCTTAAAATTTCGCTTTGTTCACAGAAGTTCTCCCCCTAGGTCCCATCCTCCCAAGACTGTGCATCATTTTTCTTCAACAAGTCCAATATCACGTGTGGCATGAGGAATATCCTTAGCAGAAAAGTCAAGAGAGAGAACGGAAGGTACCTGATGGAGCTACGTTCTCTTGTCAGGTTTAAAGAGCATTGAACCCTGGTGGCTCAGACAGTGAAGAATCCGCCTGCAATGCAGGAGGCCAGGTTCAGGAAGATCCCCTGGAGAAGGAAATGACTTCCCACTCCAGTATTCTTGCCTGGAGAATCCCATACACGGAGGAGCCTGGCGGGCTACAGTCCA
>NW_011405594.1:0-812 GCF_000754665.1 Bison bison bison | reverse complement strand
TATAATGGTAGATATTTATTTTTCAAGTAGGTTTGAAAAGTTGACTATCTCTTCAAATTTGAATGTTTATAGAGAAGGAGAACCATTTATCTCAGGTACTGAAGCCACTTTTAAGGGGCTTATCCTCAGTAAGAAATAATAATTCATGAACCTGTTAACACAAGGAAGCTAGAAAGACCCAAAATAGGAATCCCCATTCTTCTATTTCCTCTGCTAATGAGATAACAATACCTTCTGTATGTGTTTGCATGGTACTTTGTTGCTTTAAAACCACTTTCTGTGCACATTTCCTCATTAAATATGCACAATGGATTATCATATGATATCATTCCTATTTCTTAGGTGGAAAATGATAAAAACTGATTTTTTTTTAAGATCACAAAATTAGAAAACTAGAAGACTCAGAACACAACTTTATATTCTCTGACTCAAAGTTTAAATCTGTTCCTACCATCTTTGGCTTTTTTAATGACTGTACGGTTATATATACTAGGAGCTTAGTGGATAGGTATCAGTCATTTGGGTGGATAGCTATCTGATCTAATTATATACCAAAGTTGATCTCAATCATGAAACAGCAAACATAAATACTTAAGAAAACAAAAGAAAACCTAGTTTTGTCTATACAATCACTGCTAATATTTAGATATATATTACGTTGGATATTTATTTTCTGATAGTGTGGTAATACATGAGGTACTGAGAGATATTAGAGGATTAGGGAGATCTACCAGGGGAAGATTGTGGCTCATTGTTCTCTCTTGGACCAAAGAGAATTTTGAAGTCTAAGAATTTATTTGAGTGAAGATGAA
>NW_011405593.1:0-1093 GCF_000754665.1 Bison bison bison | reverse complement strand
CTTGCCTGGAGAATTCCATGGACAGAAAAGCATGATGGGCTACATTCCATGGATTGGGCAGTACCCATCTGGCAATTAGGAGGAGTTCTGTCAGCTAAAGAAAATAAGAGGTTTTCATGGGGAGAAATGGTCAGAAAAAGTAAACTGCTCCCAAAGAAAGGCTTGTTTCTGTAACGGTCATCCTCCTGAGGAGAGAGAAGGTCTGTGGGGGATGTGGGTCATTCTAGGGGAGTTCCAGGCTGAGTGGTTAAACCAGTGGCCATCCTGGGGAAGCTGGGACTGCAGGGTGGTCAATGTCAAGTTCCTGGTGACCTGGGCTTAGCACATGGGATTCCATGTGGGCCTGTCGGACCCTTTTCAATAGGTGAAACTAAATTGAATGTGACAGAATACTCTTATCATAAAACTAGATGTTTTAGAGTTTATCATTCTTGTGTAATAACATCAAAGACATCATCTTAACAGTGTTGTCATGTGTGGTCTCAGAGGAGCATCATAGCATGTGTCACACAGGCCACTCCTGGGTACCCTGGATGTCTGTAGTGACTCAGCAGGTAGACTTACTGTGTAGCTGATTCACAGGCTTATTTCAGACTGTTTTGTTGGGGTGAATAATGCTGAATTTGAGCTTCCACCTCACTTCTCACCAACATCCTGCGGGGAGTCACACTGGGTCCTAAATCGATAATCTCCTGCTGACTAAAGACAATGGATGCTTTGCAGACTGTTAACTGTTCTTTGTTTATATCATCCTGAATCATGGGTCTGGCTGTCAAGGCTGATTACACTGTTCCCATAGGGTCACCCTTTCTTTCTTTTAGTTAATAAAAGAGTAATGGCCCATTGCCTTTTTTCTCCCTTTCTTTTCCTTTATTTTTTGGCAGAAAAATATATTACATATATCATATACATTACATATATACACATATACACATATTTTACATACATCAAAATGGTACATATATACACATATATTACATACATCAGCATGGAACATAGCAGTTGTCAGGTGGAGACGTGATGCTTCAGTTAACAGAAAGAGTCACCTTCCTTGTGCTCAGAAGTGGACTATTCTGTCCCTGTACCTCCTGAG
>NW_011405592.1:0-861 GCF_000754665.1 Bison bison bison | reverse complement strand
TTAATGAGACTAAAGTCCTGAGAAGAGGGATCTGAGCAGAGAACTTACAGTTGAAGCCCAGCTAATGGTAACAGCAACTATTTATTGGTTATTTACAGTGTGCTGGGCACTAGCTGGCTTTACACACTCTCCTAATTCTCATGGCAGCCACAGTATTTCCCCATTTTACAGATGAGGGAAACTGAGGTTCAAAAATCTCAATGAGACTTGCCTAAGGTCACACAACTAATAAAAATAAAAGCAGGGGGTTGAACCCAGGACATCTGATGCTAGAGCCTTGTGTTCATACAGTGTTCACTGCTTTCTTCCAGAAGAGGAATTCAGAGGTCAGGGCCAGGGCAGAGTTAAAATGTTCATTGAGTTTCCATCAAATGGAACAGAAGAGATTGTGTGTGTCAGTGATGTGAACTTGAGTCAGGAGTCATGGAAGTTCTTACCCCAACTCAATTGTGGTGTTGTGATGCAAGCCTGCTCCTTGGGGTTGGGGGGATAAAGGCCAGGGAAGAAGCGCTTGAATCTGGGTGAAAGGTCGCCCTTTGCATGGATTCCAGAACCTGATGGTGCCCCCTGGATGGAAGTGACACGGGGTGAGGGTGCCAAGTTCTGACTTTTACCCCCAGTTCTGCTTCCTGCTCTCTGTGCCGCTCACCTCCAGCTTGGTTCCCCCATCTGCGAAATGGGCAGAAAGACTGCTGGGAAGTGCTGCCTGCCCTGGGGGTCCTCCAGCTGATGGAGGGTGTGTGGCTGGTGACAAGGCACTGGCCGTGAGCCTGCCCAGCCACACAATGCATGTTCTCTCACTTTGATGGACACAGTCTTCTTGGTGCGGATGAGGTTGATGACCTCCTCATGGGTGCAGGA
>NW_011405591.1:0-821 GCF_000754665.1 Bison bison bison | reverse complement strand
TCTATTTCTTTAAAGGTGGCAGTGGAAAAAAATCATGTGTTAAAAATTTAAAGGTCTCTTAGGAAATTTAACAAAATATAAAAAATACTTTGAAGAGCATAAGAAATTTTACAGCTTTCTTGTTAAACAGAAACTCAAAACTAAAACTACAATATATGTAGAAAACTTTTATTTAGTTAAATCCATAATCAGAGATCATAGCTTTTGTCTCTTTTCATAATTAAACAAAAAATGAAAAATAACCAAAGGATTTCAACTCAAGATTAGGAAAAGACAACAAATATAGTAAGATGTAAAGAAATAATCTAGGAGAAGAACTCATGAAATAGAATTTTAAATACAGTGCAGCAACACAATAACTCTCTCTCTCCCTAGTGGAATTTGTGGATAGAAAAATGGATTCTTTTAGGAGTATCATACAGGAAAATCCATGAAAATTTTGATCAAAGAGTAAAGGAAAAACCTTAATATTAGGAAGGAGAAAAGAGATATGACCCTAGATATATAATAGAGTAACACAACAAAAAGGTAACAAATAAGTGTAGAAATATAAAAAATGGAAATAAATGACAAGTGCAATAACACATATTACAATTTACAAGACCTGGCCAAAACAATACTATGAGGGTAACCAGTAACTTTAATATCTATGGTAAGTCCTTTCCTGAAATAAAGAAGGGAAATACAAGCAAATAGCTTCAAAGAATATGCTCACAGTTAGAGAGCATGCTAAATTATACAAGAATGAATCATGTTCAGCTTTTCACACACACACACACACACACACACACACACACACACACACACACACCCACCCACCC
>NW_011405590.1:0-897 GCF_000754665.1 Bison bison bison | reverse complement strand
AAAAAAAAAAAATTCTTCCTTAATTTATTCATTTTAATGTTCTTTGAAACGAAGAGTAAGGACATGTGCTAATATAGGACACAGTTTTATTGCTAGGATATTATATTGGGTTGGCCAAGAAGTTCATTAGGATTTTTCCAAAAGATGTTACAGAAAAACCTGAACAAATTTTTGGCTAACCCAGTACTTCCTAATAGGACTGTTATTTTGAAATCTGCTATCCATTGGTCGGTCTTATCCTAGGGAAATCAGACACCACTGTGATTCCAGACCTGGATGTGCATGTTTTATGTGTGAATGAATTCCTGTGTGATCTTTTCCCATGTGGGATATGCAATGATTACATTCATTTTTGAAGATTAATGAGAATTTAAAAAAAACTATAAAATAGTTATTTCTAATTTAGAATCACTTTCTCAATCTGCTCTTCTCTGTCTTTCTCTACCTATTAACTTCATTAACACTAATATAGACTAATATAGTGTTAATACTATCTCTCAAAAATATTCTAGGACATTTTTAATGGCCTCTCGTAATCATTGTGCAATTTTCACTCAGTCTGAAGTAGAGATAAGCCAACCAACAATCCTTTCCCAACCAAGCTGTGTTTTCTACTTGTGTATCTGGAGTTTGAATAAAACCATCATAAATCAGATAGAATCAAAATTTAAGAAGTAATCATAGTACTGGTTTGCATTAGGTTATTTTTGTATTTTGTTCTGTTTTGTGATAACTCATAAACTGTTTATTTAGACCTTCCCAGGTGATGCAGTGGTAAAGGAATCCAGATGCCAGTGGAGGAGACTCAAGAGATGTGGATTCAATCCCTGGGTCAGGAAGATCTCCTGGAGGAGGAAATGGCAACCCTTCCGGTAGACTTGCCTGGAAAATTCCATG
>NW_011405589.1:0-1152 GCF_000754665.1 Bison bison bison | reverse complement strand
TTAGACAATATTACTATTTCCTTTCCATACCTGCTCAAATTCATTTAGGATGTTAGGACTTCCTCTAAACTTGAATAAAATCTGAGAATTGTGTCTTAACTTTCCCTGTCATTCTCTGAGAGTAAAAACACTACAGCCTTTTTAGTCCCTGCAAAAATAATCAACACAACATGTTTTGTGTAAAGTTGAGTATTTGTATGCTCCTCTCATTTTGGCTTGATTAACTAAACTGCTTATAAAATATCTACATGATATAATGTTTGCAAACTTTGCCACAATATTTTTCCTTCTTGTCTCCATAAACCCTCCAAGATCATAGGCTCATCTTGTGAACTGCTTTGGGCAGTAGAAAAGTACGCTATGCAAATAGTGAGTAAAAAGTACATTTTTTCGTACTATGAGTTGTACATTGAGGCTTACCATCTCCTGGCTGCTTTTGGTAACACTGTAACCATCTTCATCTGGATATCTCAGGAATAATCTGCTGGATTATGACAGATATATGGCCAAGTCATCTTGTTTGTGTTGGCTGACCTCAAGTCAACTGCCAAACATGTGAGACTGGCCAACCTAGACAATCCAGTCCTAGCCAAAATACAAAATGAACCCTAATATTAACCAAGCCAGGTCACACAAGAAAAACCACCAGTCTTACACTTTAAGTCATGAGAAGTCAACATTTACTGTTTCAACACACTAAGTTGTAGAATGGTTACATACCAAGAAACCTCTGATACACTCCAACATTAAGACTATAGTCAAGGGCAAATACAAGAAGGCCAAAAGTTCTTCTCAGGGGGGAGGAGCCAAGATGGCGGAGGAGTAGGACGGGGAGAACACTTTCTCCCCCACAAATTCAGCAAAAGAGCATTTAAACGTCGAGTAAATTCCACAAAACAACTTCTGAATGCCGGCAGAGGACATCAGGCACCCAGAAAAGCAACCCAACTCTTCGAAAGGAGGTAGGGAAAAAATATTAAAAACAACAAAAAAGAGACAAAAGAGGAGGACGGAGTTCGTCCCGGGAAGGGAACTTAAAAAGAGAGAAGTTTCCAAACATCAGGAAACCTTCTCACTGCCGAATCTGTGCCGAGCTTTGGAAGCACAGAGGGCAACATAACAGGGAGAAAAAATAATAAACAATTTAAAACT
>NW_011405588.1:0-954 GCF_000754665.1 Bison bison bison | reverse complement strand
CTGGAGTAGATTGCCATTTCCTTCTCCAGGGGATCTTCCCGATCCAGGAATCGAACCCAGGTCTCCCGCATTGCAGGCAGACACTTTTACCATCTGAGCCAAGTATTAAATAAGGAAACATAGAGGCAGGTTCAATACTACTATAATTTCAAAGTAGTGATGAATGTAAAGGATATTGTAAAAAAAAATCTCTCATTCCTCTAAGAGTGGAAAAGTCAATGTTGGATGATCACCAGCAACAGTAGTTAACTACTATGTATTTTTTCTGATACTGATTTTGCTTCTCTGGGTTGACTTGCATTAACCTGAATCAGGAATATTTATATAGAAGAAATAGTATATCCATGAACACCAAGTCCAAATCCTGAACGGAGTGTTATATCTTGGTCAAAATATGCCCCAAAGCAGTTAAACATTACCCAGTGGCCCTGGGTTTAACCCGTCATTTATACCAGTTAGAGGGAATCCATGAAATTACCTATGGCTAGGCACTTTGGAAAGTTTCCAGGCTATTTTTCAAAGGTTAACCGGTACTGCTGGTCACCCTTGCCAAACAGAAATACAAGAGGGAGAGAAATGAGGGAACTGAGAAATGAGGATATAGATATCCTTTTTAAAAAAATACAGTTTTGACAAAAGAAAAAAATACAAGATGCAATCTTGCCCTTTTCCTTTAGTTGTTTTTGTTTGTTGATTTAATTTTAAGTAGTGGAAGAGGCTTTGTTTTGAAGAGTTCATCATCCTTATTTCAAAATTGTTTCCCAAATGAGAAACAACATTCCATTCTTCTCTAAATCTCCAGTGAAGGAGAATTTCACACCCCAGTTCCAAACCACATATTAGAATACTAATATTCTGCCTGAGGTGAGGAATGACAACCCACCTTCCTGTTCACCACACAAAGACTTTTGAAATAAATAGAATATAAAGAGATATTGTTTGATTATGTTCCCC
>NW_011405587.1:0-1050 GCF_000754665.1 Bison bison bison | reverse complement strand
GAATTTGTCATGTTATTGCTTCTGTTTCATGGTTTGGGCCGTCAGGCATCAGGGATCTTAGATCCCCAGTCAGGGATTGAACCTGTATCTCTTGCATTGGAAGGTGAAGTCTTAACCACTAGACTACCAGGAAAGTCCCCAAGAATCTCGCATTTATATGCACCAACTCTGTATGTAAATTCATGAGTAATGATCACTCCACTCCTACCAACCACCACAACCACCACGATCAAAAGACCTCTGAACATTTTGACAATCTGTAGTCCAGTGTAGAGGACATTTGTAGAGCTTGTGGCTGCTCAGTGTCCATTTCACCTTTGAGACTGGCACCTTGATTTCCTTTTGGGAAATTGCTTCTCTCCCACAAGATACAGTCTGGAATAGCCAAGAAACAGAAATATGGCACCCAGACAGGATTGATTAGATACTCTGCACCAGAATGTGTGTCTTGAGCTGTGACAAGGACTATGAAGGTGGTAATGCTCATCTATTCCAGCAGCTGCCCTCTGGCGCGACCCTCAAAATTCATGCTACCTGGACTTTTGAGTTTCCTTGGTGCTTGTTCGATTTGACCTTGTTTTTCAGCATTCCTGTCATCCCTTGGAACTCTTCTTTCTCCAAATTATCATAAACAATGACAAAGCAGCTAATTATTAATAGTTATTGCCCACGATCACCTAGAATTACTGTAGTTCAATTAGGCTGCTGCTTATAAGACAAGACAAGGCAAATGAAGAATTCCAGGAGATAAGATAGAACTGGACTTGAAAGAAGCAGGATACTGATGACAAGGCAGTTGGGGGAAGAATTATATGGGGTAGAGCTTTTACACTTGGCCGGAGTATGAGAATATTTGTATCAATATAGATGTTCACCAAAAGGCCCCCTACTATTAAGGTGCTTAATAATTAGATGGACAGATTGGCCCTCTTTTCAATATCAATCACCCTTCTCTGCAATACCCAAAGACAGAACAGAGTGAACAAAATGGCATGTGAAATGGGATTCTAAGGATGCAGGCTAAGAACAGGCTCAGCACAATGGACTTCC
>NW_011405586.1:0-846 GCF_000754665.1 Bison bison bison | reverse complement strand
GCGCGCCCAGAGGAGAAGGAGGGCATGGAGGGAGAGGAAGAACCAGCATGGAGCTTTGCACAAGGGAGTTCAGGGAGAGGTGTTCCGCACAGAAGCAAGAGCTTGGGAACCGCCACCCTGAGTGTGACTCTAGGTGCCGCCCAGTGTGCAGCATCAAGTCACCGGGCTCCTCTGAGCCTCTGCTTCCCAAAGTGGGAAATGGGAGGAAGGAGAAAACCAAGCCCGGAAACGAACAGGGACTGAGTGCTGTGGTCATGCAGACACTCGCCACATGCCCGGCACACAGTAAGTGTTGAGCATGGCCGTTTATTAACATTTTCATGATCATTATCGTCATGTCTGGCTTTTGGTTCTAATAACGATCATTGTAAGTGACATTCATTGCATGTGAACTCTAACAATAAAACGGTGCTAAATAATAATGAATGCTTACTCTATTCCTGGCACTGCCATGTATACCACCTCAATTAAGCCCCACCTACTTCACAGTCGTTGCTATTGGCCCTTTGTATGGCTTCAGAAACAGAAGCTCAGAGACGTTAAGTAACTCACCCCAAGGTCACAGAGAAGAGCAAAGGCACAACCGGGATTCAAGCCCAATGGGTGTCGACCCTACAGCGTGTGCTCCTGACACCCTTGTGCCCTCAGGCCTCACCATCTCTTCAGGGTCACCCGACAGACAGTGGAAGCCACTCAGCTCAGTTGAGTGAGCAATGCCGGCCTTGTGCCTGGGGGAGGATGAACCTGGAGGAGGAGGAGTTGGCAGAAGTGTCCCCAGTTGAAATGGATTCCATACCAACTGGGGACACTTCTGCCAACTCCTCCTCCTCCAGGTTCATCCTCCCC
>NW_011405585.1:0-1215 GCF_000754665.1 Bison bison bison | reverse complement strand
TTTGAAGTGAGAGGCCTGGAAATATTTCTAAGTGTGTGTGTGTGGTTTTTGTGTGAGTTTTTTTTTTTTCCCTCCTTGGATTTTGTTTTGTTCATTTTCTTCTTGTACTTCCCATTGCCTTGGGCTTATAACAAACGCATCAAATCCCTCAGAGTGCATATTCCAGATATAAGTATTGATTTTTGCTTGCCTTCCTGGTATAACTACAACCTCTATTTTTAGAAAATTACTTTCTAGTCATTAAAAAATATCCTTGGCTGCTAACCTTTTAGATCACCTTTGTTGCTACCGTTCTCTCAGATATTCAAATGTTTCTGCTTCACATATAGTCCTTAAAATATCAGACACCTTAACTTTATTAAAATATAAACTGAATCATATTAAAATTTTTAAGAGTTTGAGAAAAAATCGATATGAATTGACAGCATCCTATCTAGCAGATAGAACGGAACTCCAGGGAGCTGTACAAAAGAGAAAGCTTTTTATAGGTTGAAAGGGTGGGAACAAAAAAGTTATACTAAGCTAAAAACCAGGTTGATTATTACGGAGTTATTTTCATTTAGGGGCTAGCAAGAGTCTACCAGGCAGAATACTTAAATAATGCAATTCCTAACTGACTGGTTTTGGATTCCATTTCTGGGAGGTGTGAAACTTTAACTGAATTATGTTTTGGTTTGGTGGCATGAGGCTTAAGCATAAACGACTCCATTTTGGGCCTGTTGTCTTGGCTTTCTTCAACTATGAGCATCAAGTGCCTGCTTGTGAATAAAGATGGAATAAGACAGGTTTTCTTATCTTTGTTTTAAGTTATGAGATACTTTAAGTATGTTAAAGGCTGATGGACTATATTCTAGTCACTTGGTTTTAGATTATATAGAGAATTTGTTCCTATTGACCAGTGCTTCTGTGGACCTATGTAATGGCTATTTTATCTTCTAAGGAATAATAAGAACACGGAAGAGTACAATGAAAATATGACTTTTTCACTTTGTGGACATTTTCTAAGCCTCTACAATGAAGAAATGGAAAGGTCTTTGTCCTTATATGTCTAGCTCTATTCATTATGATCCCTTAGTTTCCCCATCTTCACGATTTGGTTATCTATGTGTGCATATCTGAGGGGTCTGCTGCATCTTGGAACCTTGAAAGAGAACTTTAAGGGCTTTAAAGGGTCTCCAGCAGTCCTTTTAGACTGGAAAAAGAAGTCAAGGATGC
>NW_011405584.1:0-974 GCF_000754665.1 Bison bison bison | reverse complement strand
CTATCTGATAGAGTGAGATTTCTGCTGCCTTGAAGAGGAGTTGACCTTTGTACCTTTGAAAATACAATTATTCTCTTGTGAGGCTAGCCTGAGGAAGTAATCTTAAATAAAGAAAAAGAATTAAGCAAAAATAAACAAAGCAAAGCAAACAAACAGAAATCTGTTTGAAAAGTCAACTTTGAAAACATCCCACAGCACTTCTGCAGCAACCTTAATCACTAATATAGGATAACTCTTGAGTGAATACAATTTCTTCATCATTGTATTGCAGGTAATAATGCCTATTTTAAGGATTTTACAGTAAGAATCAGAAATAGAAATAATTCTTAGCATACTCTGTGAAGATTACTGGGATGACAATGGTGGTGATGAAAATTTGTGTTTAAGTCTTTCCACTGGTACAGAATATCACGAGTGAATCCAATACTCTACACAGACAACACTCCACGCGCAGGGAATCGCAGGTGTCCAGAAAGCCGAAGCTGGCATGTGCCCTAGAGACCAGCCTCTCTTTTCCTGTTTTATTGTGGAGGAAACTGAGACATACAGAAGTTTAATTATTGCCAGAGAAATCTGCCTGAAGCCTTAGAGCATTACATTTAAGACACTGAAAAGAGATTTGTGTACCTTGAGGCTGGAGTCACTGGTGAATTTGAGAGCCCTATGCTTTCCCTAAATTATTTAAGTAATGCGTCAGCAAAGGCCTGCTTACGAATCAGATGCAGTGCACTTCAAGAGTCTTCTCTCTACTCCTGAAATGAGTTATTAGCCCAGCTGGTTGTAGCACCCTTTGTTCTAGAAGCTGAAATCAGAATAACCAAAACCCACATCTGGGGCACAAACTGCTTGGATCACAGTGATGTTTTCCTCCTTTTTAGCATTACATATTGGTGTTAGGCCATTTCCTCCTAGGTGTCTATAATGTGCTATGCACTGCAAGTGGGCTTCCCAGGTGGCACAGTGGTAAACAATCC
>NW_011405583.1:0-1233 GCF_000754665.1 Bison bison bison | reverse complement strand
TGTTAAAATACCATGGTCATCGTGCCAACTCTCCAATCTCATCTGATCTATTTACATACCTTTGCCCTGCTTTGTTATATCAGATTGACAGCCGACTTTGTATTGAGCATTTTGACAAACTTTTAGTTGAAGATTTAAATAAGGATAAAAATCAGGTTCCTGAAGATAAGGCAAATATAGGGGCATCAGGTAAGAAAGATTTAAGTTCTTTCTCCTCAAAAGAGTCTCTGTACTTTTTTTAAAAATATAGTTGGAATCAGAAAGCAGTTCCAAATGATTGCCTTATTTTTGTGTCTTTCAGTATATTTTAATCATGTTTTAAGTATTTGTGTTTAGAAAAGATTGGAGGAAGACAGGCATAATACAGTTTACTCATCTCTTCTGGCATTACATAGGAACATTTTGTTGTGGACAGAGAACTAATAGATTGGAAAGGAAATGCAGGTTTTTCATGAATAGATTCTTCTTTATGGGCAAATGTTAATAAGGGGGCCATTAATTAAAGTTACATGATGTTATAATTACTTAATATTTAGCAAGATGAGGGGCTCTAGTGAAAAGCCAAGATTACAAAATTTTTAAAGACATGAAAAGGGAAGCTAGTGTGGTTAAACTCTAGGAATGTCTCAGAATGCCAGTGATTGGCACATGAACTTCATCATGGGCACTTAGTAAAACCAAATGGGTAAAATCAAAACTATTTTTAAACTTCTTTCTTTGTACTTTTTCATCATATCCAGTTGGCTACATTGCTCCACCTTGATGTTTACAGGTACCTCCTTCTGAAACTTCTATTCCATAAGAATTTGTACCTCTTATTGAATCCCAAATGTCATTCCAATTTATTCTTTTGATAAAATCTGAAAATCTTTGATGATTTTTCTCTATCTGTGGTTTCTGTTTTCATTTCCTATTTTCACTTGTATAATCAGTTGTTGAGTCCAGTTGAGTCTTAAGTATTTTCCAGTTCTCTCCACTCTGTCATAACTTTAGTTCATATCCTCCTTGGTTCTTTACTGAATTGTTGAAATAACTCCATAATTTTCCCTGCCTGTGTTTCTGTTCCCCTCATAGATCATGCTTAGCACTTAAGCTAGATTTATTTGGACACTCTGACATAGATTTTTCTTTTTAGTGATAGCCAGTATTTATTTAATACATGGACTTTTATTTATTTACAAACATGTATTGTAGGCACTGTTCTATACTCAGTTCATTTACTCCTTGTAACAG
>NW_011405582.1:0-824 GCF_000754665.1 Bison bison bison | reverse complement strand
GAGGAAATGAGAATCCACTCCAGTATTCTTGCCTGGGAAACCCCTTGGATAGAGGAGATTGGTGGGCTACAGTCCTTGGGGTCCCAGTGAGTCAGACACGACTGATCATGTATACATATGCATACATATATGTACTTATATTGCTCAAAAAAGCATACTGTATATCTTTCCCATCTGCTCAGCTCATAGTCAAACTCCAACATCCACAGGTAACCAATTTTATTTGTTTTTCATGTGTATCCTTCCAAAGGCTTTTTATGCGAAGATAAATGTACATTATTATTTCCCACCCTTTTACACAAAAGGTAGCATGTAGGAAACTTTATACACGTTTCCTATTTTGCTTCTTTTTTCCTTAAAATATACATTTTGGAAATTTTCTGTATTTTCTAAAAGCTAAAGGCTATGGAGGTACTGTAGTTTATTTTACTGGTTTCCTGTTGTTATTTTAGTGGGTTTAATTTTTTACAAACAATGTAAATCTGTCACTTTGCATGTAGCAAGGAAACCTCAAGAATAAATTGCAAGAACTAGGGTTACTGAGTTCAAAAGATATTGAGTTTCTAATTTTGATAGTTATCAAGGATTGTTACTTGTAGGAATTATGTTCATTTATATTCTTCATGGTACTTCTTCAATAGTTTTACCAACAGTGAGAGATACATCTTTAAAATTTTGACAGTCTTATCCATGAAATAAAGGAAGCTTGGAGGAGTTTAATAAGCACTTTTTAGGAGTGGATTTGAGCATCTTGTTTTTGTGTTGAGATTCTTTTGTATTTTTTTTCCCCATAAACTCACTATTTACTACTTTTGCCTATATTT
>NW_011405581.1:0-835 GCF_000754665.1 Bison bison bison | reverse complement strand
TACCTGCCTCAGCCTCCCCACCTCTTACCTTCCCTTCCTCGTTCAACACTGGGACGGAGGAATAGAGGTGATCTTCAGGCCCTGTTTGGCCTCAGGCCTTAGAACAGACGCCTCACTCAATCAGACCCAGTCTGGAAGAAGGAAGCAGGAGGAAGGTGGATGGGGGTATCCTATTATTGGTATAAAAATCACACTATAGGGACTTGGACTTTTAAGCAACAGATGTTTGGAACCAAAATTCTGTTGATGACTCTGTGAGCACATGTGAACGTACTCTCATTTTGTCGTGTATTTAAGTGTCTTGCGGATCCATGAGAAAGCTCCTCGGTTCACTTCCAGCAGGCTTCAGTGGACTAGGGAATGCCATTTCGCAGAGTCTCCTATATCCCAGCTTCCTCTCAGATCCTGAGTTTCCTCATCTGCAAAGTGGGAATAAAGCACCTGCCTCCCTTTCAGGCTTTGCCTCCTCGGGGATTAACAGGCCACATTTGACCAGGATGCATGAAGTAGAGGGGTCTGGAGGTTTTCAGAAGCCCCGTGAAAAGGTGAGATTACTTCAGGCAGCCCTTTAGGCTGTTTTGTCCCCTCCCAAGGCTGGCTCAGGCTGGACCTAGGGCGGGTCCTCACCAGAGGCTCTGTGACTCGCTGGGCTGTCCTTAGCAGTAGGCCCAAGGCTTTGAAAGAGCAGGTCAAGGTCACCTCAGGCTTTAGACAGCATCTCCCTGCTTCCTCTTTTTGCGGCAGAGCAAAGTCCCTTAAAGTGTGTATGTGACCTGAGTGTGTCATACTGTCTTCCCTCTGACAAATCCACAAATCACGACTCGTGGGGCCTACC
>NW_011405580.1:0-1172 GCF_000754665.1 Bison bison bison | reverse complement strand
GTCAATAAAAGAGGCAAGTTGGTGGAAAGAAAAGTTTGCCTTATTTTGGATGCTGGCACTTGTGGCAGGTGGGGTGGACTCCTGTCCAAAGGCCGACTCCCGCCTACACCCCGGCAATCAGGGGCAAGAGCTTTTATAGATGGAGGGAGGAGGCTACATGCAAAAACGGCACAGTTAGCTTTGACAGTCATCTTGAGATTGGTCACACGGTGAACTGACCAGGGTCATCTCAATTGTTTTAGGTAGGTAACTGTTCCATTCCAGCGTCAGTTTGCTTCCATTTCTTTGAGGCAAATTTTAGGAGCCGTGACAGCTTATGTCATGGCTACAGTTTGGTTATCATGTGGTTAAGTCTTCCTCCACCTGGTGGAGGTTTCATTATCTATAAAACAGCTCACAGGCCACGGCTCAGAAGATTACCTATAGCCCCTGAGGAGGAACTAAAGGTCCTTGACTGTGCTTACTGACTAAACTATTACTACTTGGTCTCCTTGGACTGTTTTCCTTTGTTTCTGCATTTTCTCATTTCTGCAATTAAACTTATTCTTTGGCTGAAGTGTTTCCACAGACAAAAGGCAGAGGACACGGGGTGGGGAGGTGGGAAGGACCTTAAGGTCCTGCTCCGTTTCACTACCTCAGGGCCTCCATGCTAATCATCCTCCTGCCTAGATTTCTTCTCCCCCAGACATGCAGCTGTATCACCATTCCAGTCTCTGGTCATCACTGAAAACTGTAACCCACTGAAATGTAACCCACTTGTTTCTTCCGTCCTGTACTCTCACCACTTCCAACACGGTAACCCCCACTGTTTTCGCTCACAATATCCACTACCTTCTATCATACCATAGAAGTCATCTATTAATTAATATATTCATTTTATTTATTTCTTGTGGTCTGTCTCTCTTATGCTAAATATATATAACTCCCTAGGGCAGAGATCTTTTTAAACATTTTATTGATTTTTTGGCTGCGCTGGGTCTTCCTTGCTGCGTGCGGGGTTTCTCTAGTTGCAGCGAGCAGGGGCTAGTCTTCATTTCGGTGAGCGGGCTGGTTATTGTGGCGGCTTCTCTTGCTGTGGAGCACAGGCTCTAGGTTACACAGGCTTAGCTGCCCCGTGACATGTGGAATCTTCTCGGATCAGGGATCGAACCTACGTCCCCTGTACTGGCAGG
>NW_011405579.1:0-879 GCF_000754665.1 Bison bison bison | reverse complement strand
TATTTTCTGTGTTAGGTCACAGGATTTTGGATCCTAATGATCCAAAATCATTAGGATCTCAGTGACATACAAACCCAAGTTCAGATCCTTGTAAAATCATAAAACACAGCAAAATTGAGCTGAATTCCTATATGACAAAAACGTTCCCTCCTTGAGATGGTTTCTGAGTTTTCTAGTTCACTATCGCCATTCCCCATACCACATGTACACGTCACTCAGCCACTCAGTTACCTTTACCCTCCTGGTTTTTATAAAGGCACTAGCTGTTTCAACCCATGTATCCAGAGAAGTGGTTCTCAACCAGGGGCCTACTGTCACCCAGGGGCCAGCAGGCAGTGTCTAGAGATATTTTTGGCTGTTACAGTTATGCATGGGTGCTACTGGCATCCAGTAGGTAGAGGCCAAGGATGCTGTTAAAATCTTACAATGCACAGACTAGCTCCCAACAACAAAGAGCTGTCCAGCCTAAAATGTCAACCATGCTAAGGTCAAGAAATCCAGACCTAAAAGGATACTTCTAAAACTCTCCAACATGGCACAGAGGCCTTACAATGATCTATCATCTTTGTGTGTCCTTGGAACCAATCCACTGACATTAAATAGATCACAAGTTTATCTTTATTGTTTAGAGTCCTCTTTGGTATTTAATTTCTTAAAATTTGAAGAGTTTCTCATTTAAGTTTATTCTTTATTTCCTTCAAAAAATCCTCCCTTACATTGAAATTATTTTGCTTCCTTCTAACCATCCTACATGGAGAAGGCAATGGCACCCCACTCCAGTACTCTTACATGGACGGAGGAGCCTGGTAGGCTGCAGTCCATGGAGTCGATAAGAGTCGGACACGACTGATCGACTTCACTTTCACTTTTCACTTTCAT
>NW_011405578.1:0-1044 GCF_000754665.1 Bison bison bison | reverse complement strand
TGGAACAGGTTAAGTTTACCCACTACAATGGCTCAAGTATTTACCAATATTTGTGGATAAGACTTTTAGATTTTTACTTGTCTTTAAAAGATAATCTTACAGAGGCTTTGGGCAAAATCTGGAGTAAGGGAGCCTATGGAAATATCAAATAAAGTTTGTTTTTAAAATCTCTCTCAGTTATCGTTTTTTCTAGTCCCAAGTTTGCCTTAAGCAACACTTATCTCTTTGGATGCTTACATTTCAAAGATATGGTAAGGTCAGTATTTCCAAAGTACTGAGAAAGAACTGTAAAGTTTATCAGAGAAGGAATTTAGGGGCATATTTGCTTATTATCAGAAATCTAAGATAATTAATTACTATAACATTTTTCTTTCCACTAGCAGTAGGATAAAATAGTTCAATGATATTTAAAAATTTTTAAGTTTTTTATAGGGCAGCCCCAAAATACAAGAAGGTCTGGACATGGTGGGGTTAGCTTACAGAGTAATAGACAATAAACCCAGACTTCCTGTGCATTTTCTGAACCTTCGTCAAAGCTATTTGTGGCTATCAATATTTATGTATACATCACAACTGCTTGAATGATGTCAGCAGCTCTTAATGTTTATTTTCTGAACTTACCCTCCTAATCTTGTTAACAAAATGTTTTATTTTGTTTTTTTCTTACACTAACCAAGGTATTCTTCTATAGCTATCTTTTCTTTCTTTCTTTTTTTCTTTTCAATCTCATCTTCCCATAGGTACCAATAGGACCTTTGTTCAAAATGCAAGCTCTCTCAAAAACCCTTTTAAGGTGTAAAAGTTCAAATCTTCAATACACCTCTTTCAACTGTGACTCCAAACCAGTGAGTCTTCTTATGGCTTAAAACCAATATTAGGGCCTACTCATGGACACAGGGGCTTCCTGGGTAGCTCAGTTGGTAAAGAATCTGCCTCCAATGCAGGAGACCCCGGTTTAATCCCTGGGTCAAGAAGTTCCCCTGGAGAAGGGATAGACTACTCATTCCAATATTTTTGGTCTTCCCTCATGGTTCAGACAGTAAA
>NW_011405577.1:0-965 GCF_000754665.1 Bison bison bison | reverse complement strand
GCAAGCGGTGTCTCTCTTCGCCCTGGGTGTCCAGGTGTGCCCTGCCTTTGGGAACCTGCAGTGGATCTGTTTTTCAAGAGGTCGAGAGAAGAAAGCTTGAGGTTTTCTTTTTTTTTCTTTTTTACTGGAAAACCCTTTTTGTGTGTATCTTCTCACACCGTGGCTCTGTCAGATCCACTGCAGGTTCCCAAAGGCAGGGCACACCTGGACACCCAGGGCGAAGAGAGACACCGCTTGCAAAGGAATCATAGGCCTGCTCATCCGCTAGGAGGGAAAAATGAAAACACAGACTCACCAAAGGGTTTATGGAAAATATCTGTCAACCTGGAATTCTATCCCCGACCCATCACCTGAGCACGGGGCCAACAGAAAGGCTTTCTCAGACAAAGAGGGTGAGCCCTGGGGAGCTGGGCAAGCTCAGCTCTTGGGTAAAGAAGGACCCTGTCGTTCGTCAGGAAAGACGCTGAATCCAGAGGGAAAGCGTGGTGTGGGCGATGTGCTGGGAGCAGATCCACCGGCAAGCACGCAGGTCAGTCTCAGCAAGCGGTAAACACAGCACTGATGAAGGCGACTGAGCGTTTCAGACCAACGCGGAACAACATCCTGGAGAAGAGCAACGTGAGAGATGGGCTGTGGTCCCAGGAAACTGTTCCAGGGTCCCCGTCTCATCTGGGAGGAGGGTAAGGAGACTGATGAACTTCAGGTTCCACAGACAAGCACAAAAGTAAAGGCAACTGATGGTAAATGAGAAGGTAAGACTGCAATGTGCACGTTCCAAAGAAGCGGAAGGAAGCGGGACAAGACAGTCTGCTTCACTTAATGGAAGGAAGGAAAGGTGAGCAAAAGGAACAAAGAAGGAACACGGGGATGCGAAAACATAAGCCGACATGGAGGTGAACCCCTGTTAACCTCAGAGACATAGTAATACATCTTTTGTTGTTTAGTTGCTAAGTCGTGTCTGACTC
>NW_011405576.1:0-991 GCF_000754665.1 Bison bison bison | reverse complement strand
CAGGGGAGCACGTGGCCCAGGGAACTGCTCCCTGGGGAGGAGGCAGTGGTTTCCCACTTTGCTAGAGAGCCACTGTGCTGGGCTGGATCATGAAGATCATCAATGGCTAGCCCACACAGACCCCAGAGGCAGTCCCTGGCACCTGGAAAGTGGGGGCTCTGAAAGGAGCAGCTGCAGCCAAGGGTGGCATGCTCTCCTGTGGCTGAGAGGGGTGAAGGGGAGGAGAGGCTCTCTGGACAGTGGGTGGGGCCCATTGGTCCTCTGGAGCAGGAGTAGTCATGTCTGATGTGCTGCTGGGCCTGCTTGGGCTCTGCTGGGGGTGCCAAGCTCTTTGGTTTTGAACCCATATCTTAGGGGAGCAAAAGGCAGACACATCAGAAGCTGTGGCTGTCCAGATCACTGTGCTGGCGCTTCTGTGGTGCCCATGTGACAACATGGCTGGCAGCCCAGCCTCTCCTGTCACACCCAGGGCAACTTCTGCAGGGCCATTTTCTGCAAATGAATCTTCTTGGCCCTGGGAAATGAGGGGTGCCCGCATGGCCAAAAGCAGCCCCAAACCCTCCACTCAGCCCACTGACTTCTGGGGCCCTTACGCCAATCCCCAGCCTCAGCCTACGTATGTCCAGCCCCAGATGCTTTGCAGGGAGGAGCTGTCCTTACTCCTGGGCCATGTCCTGGGCCCATGTGCTGTCTGGAGAGCTTACCTGGATTTGAGGTGCTGGGATTCCCATCTGATGAGCCAGTTCTTCCCTGGTGGCAATCCCTGGGAAGCGATCCCTCTTGAAGGCTTGCACAAGGATCCTTGTCTGAGAAGGAGGGATGACCGTCCTCTTTCTCTGGGCCTCTCTGGCCAAGTCTTCTATTAGAGAAAGAACACACTGAGAGGAGAGGACGTTAAGGACCATGGAATGTTCACAGCAAAGATAACCTAGATGGTGTGAAGGGGAGGGAAGAGTCCTACACACCTGAATCACTACGGGTGGCTCTGCAG
>NW_011405575.1:0-896 GCF_000754665.1 Bison bison bison | reverse complement strand
GATATGTATGTGTTTATTGCCATTTTATAGTTGTTTGGGGGTTATTTTTGTAGTTCTTTTTTTCTTTTTATTTTGTTCCCTTCTTTTGTGACTTGATCGTCAGTGTTGTGTTAGAGTCATATATTTAAAAGACTTCTGCATAGCCAATATTATATTCCACTTTTCAATTTATAAATGAGTGAGCTTTTTCATATATTGTTAAATATTCTCTCATATTACATTTAATGGTTATGTAATACTGTCTTATGATAACCTACCATGGAATAATGCTACTAATTACAACTTGTGTTGTCAAGTGTTTAGATCATACAACAACATGAAATTGACTATATAAGTTGCTTTTGATATTGGTTGTATTCATGGCTTTCCTTTTACTACCACCAGCCTTGCCCTCATTCATTCCTCAATTCTGAGCAATTTGAATTTCGTTCTCTACCCTCAACTGAAACTGCTCTTGCCAAAGCAACTTATAACCCTTCCTGTTCCTAATCTAATGACTGTGTGTCATTGTTCTTAACTGACCCATCTGCAGGGGGCAACTCATCTCTCTAGTGACCTTCCTTCTTTTTTCTCTTGCGTCATATAAAGCCATATTCACTTGTTTTCACCCAGTGATTTCTCTGCCATGTCTTTTAAATCTTAGCTTAAAAGCCAACCCACCCACCCTCAAAACAAGCCCTCTCAAAACATTCTCTCTAAACAAGTTTTCCATTGCTTTACATCGAGAACACTGTTCATTTAGAGACTTAGCACAAGTTGTTTTAAAAATGACAAAAACAGAAAACCTGTTTGTTTATTCAACAGATGGAAAACACCAACGTGCAAGAAAACTTTGTATTTTATTATCTATGTAAACCTATAGTGGGCTTCCTAGGTGGCTCAGTGGTAAAGAATCT
>NW_011405574.1:0-830 GCF_000754665.1 Bison bison bison | reverse complement strand
GCACACACCCACCAAGCTGGGCCCATGGAGCGTCAGCCCATGGGGCTTAGTCCCTGGAGCTGCTCCTGGTCGGGAGCGCTGCTCCTTCCTGGGGAAACGGAGGGGGCTGCTAGAATCCCCCATCCTGCCCCGTGGCAGAGTCAGGCCCCCACTGCTGCCAGGACCCCTGCGTGGGGGGGGTCTCTGGAATGTCAAGTACGAGGTGGGTTCACTCACTCAATCAAAGAAGCCTGGTCCAGGCCTCGCCGGAACGTGGCGCCGGGATTCCACGGGCCCTTGACCTTGGCGGGCGAACCACTCGGAAGTTTTATCACCAGTCACGTCTTTCCAGAGACAACTCCGTGCCTTCGGCTCAGGGGCACAGCCTGGCTTCCTGGCTGCAAAAGCTAAGTGGGTGGGATTGCCACCCCCACCCCCAGGTTTCACATCTGCGGACACAGCCTTTCCTGGGGGCCCAGTGACCGGGAGCAGGGTTTGCCCGTGTCCCCTCTGCACAGCTGGCCAGCGAGGCAAGAGACCTGGCCTTCACAGGGTCCCAGTGCCGCCGCCCAGCACCCCGGCCCCCGGCTCTCCCTTCCTCCAGGACTGTCCTCCCCATGGCTCTGACACACGCCTCCCTGCTGGAAGGCTCGGGACGGTGGCGTCGGAGACACCCTGCGACCTCCAGGAGGGAGGAGGCTGTCGGGCCACCTGTGACCCCATCACCTACCTCTCGGCACCTCTTCTGGGTGCCTGGACTCCAGGGCCTCTCCCTGAAGCCCCTCCCACAGGCTTCAGCGCCGGGACCCTGAGAAGCTGGCGGGCGCCGCCCGGGGTTTGGCATCCGCGCC
>NW_011405573.1:0-869 GCF_000754665.1 Bison bison bison | reverse complement strand
CCTTTTCTGGTTTACAAGACCAGTGTATTAGATGTACTACAAAGACCTGTCTTCATTTTAGTAGTTTGTTTTCAATTGTGAAACACTCTTGCAATACTGTTTTTTGTTTATTTTCTTTTTTTTTCTTGTTTGTTTTCTGTTTATTTTCAAGACATGCCTTATTTGACTTTTTGAACAAATTCAAAGTAGTTGTCTTAAATTCTTGGCCTAGTAAGTACAACGTCTAGGCTTCCTCAGGGGAAATTTCTTTTAACTGCTTTTGTTTTTTTCCTTACTGCATAATGACTATATCTTTTTTGTTTCCAGACTTAATTTTTAGTTGGAAATTGGACATTTTAAATAATATAATGTGGGAACCCTGGAAATTTTACCCTTAATTGCCATCTGCTATCAGGGTTTATTATTGTTAATGGTTTTCCTATGACCTTTACAAGCTAATTCTGTAACGCCTGCATTCTTTATCCTATGTCGTCACTGAAGTCTCTACTCATTTGGTTTCATGATCAGCTATTGTTTGGAAAAAGAGATTTAATTAAGCACCTGAAACTAATCCTTGCTGCTCTTGCTGAGAGGGGCTCTGTGTGTTTATTAGGGGATGTCTTCAACACAGCTGAAGCATTTACCTTTGCCTTCACTTACCATTTGTGTGACCCAAGAAAGCATATTAAAAAGCAGAGACATTATTTTGCCAACAAAGATTGGTCTAGTCAAAGCTATGTTTTTCTAGTAGTCATGTATGGATTTGAGAGTTGGACTAAAAAGAAAGTTAAGCATCAAAGAATTGATGCTTTTGAAATGTGGTGTTGGAGAAGACTCTTGAGAGTCCCTTGGACTACAAGGAGGTCCAACCAGTCCATCCTAAAGTAGAT
>NW_011405572.1:0-856 GCF_000754665.1 Bison bison bison | reverse complement strand
TTTTTATTCAAGGGATTATTTACAGTGCTTTTTTGTTGTTGTTGTTTTTGGCCCATCAAAGTGTAAATCCACTGTTCAGTATTTCTTTGTTTTTATTTACCAAGGAGAACACATAGTGAAATTTCTGATTATGAATCCATTCTGATCCCAGCTTCAACACAATTCCCATTCCTGAAACAAGGTAGCAGAGGAATTTCACTTGTTTCATTGTGCATTCATTTCTCTTGTTTTTCTGCCCATTTCCTGTCTATTCAAAATTCTCTATCTCTCTGGGACAGGGTACAGAAGAAGCTGATCTGATTGATTTGTTTAATTACCTTTACCACTACTAGCTGAAGTCTTTTATGCCTGAACACACTACTGTACATCGTACAGAATCTGGT
Organism: Bison bison bison; assembly: GCF_000754665.1. NCBI lineage: Eukaryota > Metazoa > Chordata > Mammalia > Artiodactyla > Bovidae > Bison > Bison bison. Next base: position 473 of record NW_011405572.1, on the reverse strand, counting down.
CCAGTTATCTTTGAATCACAAGTGCATCTGATTCTGATTCAATCAGTGACCATTTCTGCTTTAAGAACACTTCAATACTTATTTCACAAGCACTGGTTTGTGGATAGGGTGGATTCATAAAGAAAGAGATGTAGAACATAACTTGGATGACTATAGGTTCTAATCTGCCTGAGAAGGCTCCAGTTTGCTTCTGCTGTTCTGCTCATCCAACTGTAAAGCTCACATATTTGATTCTTTCTCAAGAGTAGAAATGCAGACACTCTATCTCACTGACTGTTATCTTTCTGTATGTATAGTTTCAAGGATGTTCCTGTCTTAACTTGATCCCTGAGAACAAACATAAACACAACCATTGCCTTCTAGCAGAGAGACAATTTAAACACATCTCCATTTACTTTATCCACAGGGAATATCACAGGTTCCTTTAATTCCCTATGGATAAAGTAAATGGAGATGTGTTTAAATTGTCTCTC
>NW_011405571.1:0-881 GCF_000754665.1 Bison bison bison | reverse complement strand
CTACCTTATTTATAAAAAAGGTTGAAATTATTAAAAAGGAAAAAAAACCCAACTGTAGCCTTTGAATTCAAAACTATAACTAGATCATGCTCGTGTGAATATTCATTTTATCACTTGATTTAATATGTAAAATTCTGTATTTCTGTGTCAATTTCATGAACTCTGGATTTCTAGCTCATGTATCTATGGATGAAGTGGTTGAAATAATGAATGTTTTCTCAGTCTCATATTTGGAGTCTTTTGGGAGAGAGTTATAAATAACTTGGCACTTTCTGCAGAGGGAATTTTTTTCTGTGACGGGGTATCCAAAGTTTAATTAATTTTTATCTCTTAAGCTTAGATTTTTTTTTTAGCTGTCATATTTGATTTGGTGGTTTTTAAATATAGACTGAGTACCAAATGGTGCCTTGGACATAATCTTATCTTGTATGGGCATTCATTTGTGATCATAGAATATGATTTTGGAAAAGGAGACTTCTGCTTGAATTTAGAAAAGGAAGATGATTAATTTTTATCATCTTCAAATGCTTAATAATCTTCAAAACCTTTGTAACATCCATTACATTCCTGTGGCTTTGGTTTGAAATACTTTATAGAGCTGGTTTTCCAAAACAATTAAAATCCAGTCACTAAGCTTGAGGTTGTGTGTGTGTTATTTACATATATATTTTCTTATTAAGTCTCAAAAGAAATAATTTTCCTATTACTCTCTTACCCCATTTTAACATAAGAACAAAACATACACTGATATAGCCATGCATAATTCCAGGGATAAAGAATCCTACAATTACAGCAGTTTTTTATATCTATCAGAGGAGGAAATGGCAACCCACTCCAGTATTCTCGCCTGGAGAATCCCATGGACAGAGGAGCCTGGTGGG
>NW_011405570.1:0-1193 GCF_000754665.1 Bison bison bison | reverse complement strand
ACCATGTACTATTTTTTTAATGTTCAGTTTGGTTTCATTTTTAATTTTATGGATTCTGTGTGTGTCCCCCCCATATTTAATATTTATTATCCAAACGCATGCATATAGACAGAGCATGCAGTGCAGAGTATTAAAAAAAAAAAAAGCCTAGTAGATTTGGTGCAGCTTTTGAAACTTAGTTAGACGTGAACTGAATACAGGTTTAAATTTTAATTCCAGAACCTAAAAATGCAGGATGTTTTTGATAGAACATAACTCTGAGAGTAGTAGATGTTCCCTGGGGCATAAAGGGTAGCTAGGAGGGGTTTTGACAGTCAGTCCTCTATTTTTACCAGCAGCACCTTTCACTGACTTCTCTCTTCAGTGAGTCCCATTCCTTTTAAAGGATGAAAAGGAAGTGGCCATAAACTGACTGGTAGGTTCTGTTTATGGTGGCACACTTGTAAGCACAGTGCCTGCCTTGTGAAGAGTTAAGATATGAGACAACGAAAGTGACCTTGAGGGTCCAATTATCTTCACAAATGAGATTTCAGCCTTGGCTTTAAGATTTATAATAAATGCTTTAATCTTATAAAAAGCTTTTGCTGGAACATTGAACTCCTTGGATTCTTCTGGTTTTGACCCATTAAAAAATCAGTATCTGTCAAACTAGTGGTCAAACAAATGAGAATCCAGCCCAAGAGTAATTTACAAGTTGTCACTTCCCCTGTATTGTTTCCCACTTGGAAGAAATTAAGATCTGCCAAATACCTATTTCAAGGGTATTTACAATCTAAACATTCAAAACCAAAGACTAATTTTAGGTCTTTTGGACGTGGGTGGGGAAGAGAGAACAGAAAAGGTAGTAAGGGAGACTTGATACTGAGGGGGTTACAGCAAAAGTTATGAGTGTTTCCCCTCATTTCTCTAATGATCTCAGCAACATGCAGGGCTTATCTGCCTCTGCTTGACCATCCCTGAGACTCCAGCACAGGAGTCCTTTTTTTTTTTTTGCTTCCATGAACCTCCTCTTCTGGGGGAAAGCAGAAGTGGCCCTGTCCTTAGCCTTTGCTGCATTAGGATTAAAGCAGTGGATCTTGCATCTTTAACAGAGTTTTGTGATAACTGGAAAGGAAAGGAGGAACAAGCAAATGGCAAAGGTACTTGGGTTAATGCCTCGTTAGGTGTGCGGGTAGGGCTGACTGCCAGCAGTT
>NW_011405569.1:0-916 GCF_000754665.1 Bison bison bison | reverse complement strand
CTGATTATGGATGACTTGGGTCTGCTCATTCTGTCTGTAACAACAGCAAGCTAAGTATTGAATGTATTTTGATTTACATCCAGAGAAGGATGATGGGTGATATTTGGCTTTTCCATCTCACTTTTATTCAGGATGATTAGCTTCTTTGATCTGTGTTAGCTAAAGTAAACATACATGCCAATGTATGTTGCCAATGTCGTCTCTGATCAAAATCAATTACTTACCTTTGAACTTGACCGGAAGTCTAGGAGGCTTGAAGCATACATGTCTTTTACCCTATCTTCTTGCCAACCTGGATTAGTACCGAGGATTGGACTCAGAGCTTTCAGTGCCTGACTTTCTTAGAGTGTCCTTCTTAGACTGTCTTTCTTACTCCTTGCTTCTTAGAGTGCTTGGACTTCAAGTCCCCTTTTCTATGGAACTGGTTTGGTGAAGAGCTTGAGAAAAATTGTCCCTGTCCCTGATAACATGAGGTCAGTGTCTACCAACTGTGCTTCGATGCTGCCAGCATGAACACAGACTTTCATCATACGCCTACCTCTTGATGCCGCAAGAAAATTCTCTGAATGTCACTCAGATAGACAGCAACCCTGACATGCTTTGAAGACTGCAAATGGGGTATGACTTCATTTACAATTCCTCTGAGATGGAGGCCACATCCCTGAAGGGGGACATTTGGCCTTGGCAGCGCTGACTTCATCATGATGTCTGACATTGAGATTACTGATCTGTTTAGAGCTGTCTATGGAAATGGGGGTCAGTGAGGAGACTCCTCTTATATAAATGACAAGCTCCAACCCAGGGGATCATTCCTGGCTGAGCCACATGGCCCTGAAAATAAAGATCTGTCCCAGAAAGGCTGACACAGTCTTAACTTTAGCAGCACGCAAAGCACCTTGGTAATTAAATAACTCTG
>NW_011405568.1:0-949 GCF_000754665.1 Bison bison bison | reverse complement strand
TGTGGAGCACAGGCTCAACAGTTGTGGCACATGGGCTTGGCTGCTCTGTGGCATGTGGGATATTCCTGGACCAGGGATCGAACCTGTGTCTCATGCATTGACTGGTGCATTCTTTACCACTGAGCCACCAGGGTAGCCCCCTAGCTTAACTCTTGATCATTCTAGAGACAATACTTCCTCAGAGAAGCTTTCCCCATTTCTGCAGATGAGGTAAGTTCCTTTTACCATATGTTTCCACTGTCCTCAGTACATCTTCCTTTGCAGCAATCAGTACATTAGTAATTACTTCTTCAAAATCTCGCATCTTCCCCACTAGATTTAATATCCACAAGGGCAGGGACTAGCTTAGTTTGCTTCACTCTAATTGCTTATTACCTTCAAAATTTTTGCCATAATGACACACAAACTATTTTTTTCTTTAAATCAACTTTTAATATTTAAATATACACAATACACAATATCAAGGGCTTGCTAAGCTGGTTAAAGGGCTTTCCAGGTGGCGCTAGTGGTAAAGAACCCACCTGTCAATGCAGGAGATGTAAGAGACATGGGTTCAATCCCTGGAGGAGGGAAGATCTCCTGGAGGAGGGCATGGCAACCCACTCCAGCATTCTTACCTGGAGAATGCCATGGACAGAGGAGCTTGGTGGGCCACAGTCCATACGGCTGCAAAGAGTTCAACATGACTGAAGTGATTTAGCACGTACGCTCGTTATAAATTTTCTAATCCATGTTTAAAAAATTGCATGAGCAATCTTAGAGACCTCCAGGACAATATTAAACGCTACAACATTCGAATCATAGGGGTTCCAGAAGAAGAAGACAAAAAGAAAGACCATGAGAAAATACTTGAGGAGATAATAGTTGAAAACTTCCCTAAATTGGGGAAGGAAATAATCACCCAAGTCCAAGAAACCCAGAGAATCCCAAACAGGATAAACCCAAGGCG
>NW_011405567.1:0-856 GCF_000754665.1 Bison bison bison | reverse complement strand
TCTTCCTCAAACCTTTATCAAGTGTAGTAGAAAGCTTTAGTATACATACATATATATATATATATATATATAATATGTATGTTCATATATTTTAGGAAACATGAATTTTTGCCTAACTAAAAAATTTATGACATTTTGATTCTACTTGTTTGACTCAGTGTGAATAGAATGCTAGATTTCTAATTTAAAAAAATAGACCTGTAACAAGCAACTAATGTTTACTGTATAGCACAGGGAACTATAGTCAATGTCTTGTAATAACCTATAATGGAAAACAATCTGGAAAATAACACATGTGTATATGTATAACTGAATCATCTTGCTATGCACCTGAAACTTTGTAAATCAACTATACTTCAATAAAATGTATATATTAAGAAAAAATAGACGAGAAACAAGGGGAAAAAAAGAGTCAGACACTACTGAGTGACTAATACTTTATTACTAGTCCACAGAATTTTAATATTCTGAACATCTGACTAGTCTAATAAAGAACCTAGCCACCTGTCCTTCTGTAAAGTCCTCCTTGTAGGCTTTTTTAAAGCACTGTACATATTTGTAATTACATTGCGCATAGATTATTAATGGGTAATTTTCTTTTGACAGGCTACAACAACAAACTGCAGATTTCTTATTTGTAATGTAAATGACTGAATATGTTTCATTCCTATGTATTGCTATTAAAAATGTTATAACATTTCCAAGACAAAAAAGTACAAATTTTTGCTTTGAAAAATTTGTGTGGTTAAAATTTCACTAAAAAAAATAGATTATTCTAGAAGAAAACTAATAACAAAGATCAGAATGGAAATAAATGAAGTAGAGGCTAAAAGAGAAAAATGCTACCATGCCATGC
>NW_011405566.1:0-830 GCF_000754665.1 Bison bison bison | reverse complement strand
ACAGACCTTTGGATTCTCTTCTCTCATTTTAAACTATTGTTCTGAGGCCTGTTGTATATTCATTTCCATCTTACTGGTAATGGCCATGCTGAAGAGCCTGTTTTTTTGTTTTGTTTTGTTTTTTGTTTTTTAAATAAAGAAAGGTAGTTATTGGCTCATATAACTGAAAAGTCCAGGGGATATAATAGCTTCAGGCATGGTTGGATCCAGGGGCACAAACATTGTCAACAGGACTCAAGTTTCCCCATCATGTGGCTCTGCTTTCCTCTGACTAGCTTCATTCAGAGGCTGTGGTTCATGTAGTGGGAAACTGACTTAAGATTTTAAATCTCATAATCATGCTTGATCAATTCACTCATCTCTATGAACATTCTGTTTCTACAAGGGAAGATACATTTTAGGAAGCAAAAATTGAGACCAAAACTATTGAAAAGAATCCACAGTATCCACATCTTTGCATGGAAGTATCTGATTCTTGCAGACAAGAAATCTGTGGGGAGTGAATTAGTATTTTCCACTCCTAAGTTTTACTCAAGCACATTCTTCTTGATAAGAACCTCTTTCTAAAGATCAAACTTAAGAAATGCATAAATGGTCCTAATTGTAATGATTCTGAATCTCTCTGCAAACATCCATGAATTTCAAACCTTACTTCTGAACTGAAAATTCGAGATTAGTTATGTCTCATTCCAAACTTACCCAGCCTCAGGCTTCAACTTCTATCTATTCTCTAAAGAAAGAAGACTCTCACATTCCATATTTTAAAAATGATTTATATGCAATTCAGAGTCATTGATAAAAAAAATATTTTTTAAAATTTTCTAATAATC
>NW_011405565.1:0-903 GCF_000754665.1 Bison bison bison | reverse complement strand
CCCATCTCTTTCAGAATTTTCCACAGTTTATTTTGATCCACACAGTCAAAGGCTTTGACATAGTCAACAAAGGAGAAATAGATATTTTTCTGGAACTCTCTTGTTCTTTTGATGATCCAGCAGATGTTGGCAATTTGATCTCTGGCTCCTCTGCCTTTTCTAAAAGCAGCTGGAACATCTGGAAGTTCATAGATCACGTATTGCTGAAGCCTGGCTTGGAGAATTTTGAGCATTACTTTACTAGCGTGTGATGTAAATCAAGTCATAAAATATTTTCCTTTGTGATGCACCATTTTACAGTCACACCATCACTGTGCAGGGTTCTAGTTTCTCCGCATCCTTGCCAACACTATTTTTTCTTCTTTTTTTCTCATGGTAGTCTTCCTAATATATGTGAGCTGGAATCTCATTGTGGTTTTCTTTTGCATTTCCCTTATGGTTAGTCATTTTGAGCATCTTTTGCTCTTCAAGCAGAATTTTAAAGAGGGTCTTTGTGGGCTTCCCTTGTTGCTCAGATGATGAAAAATATTGTCTGTAATGCAGGAGAACCTGGTTCAAGCTCTGGGTCAGAAAGATGCCCTAAAGAAGGGAATGGTTACCCACTCCAGTATTCTTGCCTGGAGAATTCCATGGACAGACCATGGAGTTGCAGAATGGACACAACTGAGTGACTAACACTTTCATTTTGGGGGCAGAATGTCATCATCTGGGTAAGTCCTGGTGCTAATTTCCTGAGAATTTTCTATAGGGGACAAGTATGGAATAAATCACCCAACATGTTTGAAGCCTGTTTAGTGGTAAACCTCACAGATGGTATACTTGGTATACTGTTGTTTTGGAAGGTAACTGAGACCTAGAGATGTTAAATGTGGTGGAGGTGCTGAATTGGAGTGGAGACGTGAA
>NW_011405563.1:0-861 GCF_000754665.1 Bison bison bison | reverse complement strand
TTTTCTCAGACTTATGTATACCATGTCAGAAAGTTTTATATTCATCACAGACTGACTTCAAATGCAGTAAATGTCTCAAAGGAGAAAGGTCCTGAAATTCTGGAGAGAATATAGGCTAATTGTTTATTAACTTAGCAGCTTGTTTACCTTTGTTTATTAATGGGTAATTCCTCATTTTTGGTAAAAGAAAAGAATCCAGTATTTTGAGGTTTATTTAATTAATATGTTCCTGCACCCCTCCTTGCATTTTAGCATTTATTCTTGTATGTGTTGAACACCTGAATTTGCTGGCAGCCCTTCTTCCTGGTAGGATAGGCTCCCTCTTAGAGTGTGCTCTCAAAGGTGTGGGGTTATGTAAATTATACATTTTGAATTTTTCCTAAAGGGAGAAAAACAAAGTCTTTCCATGTCAGCCTTCTAACAGAGTAGACAGTGACTAATTATTAAAATGAGTCTTGATGACTGTCCAGTTCTGCTCATCTGTAACATGTGACCCTTCTGTAGCCACACATACTGATTGTGGTGTCCATAAGTATTCTTTTCTTTGAAAAAATTCTCGTTTTCTTCTTCAGATGTGAAAGGTGGATAAATAAAATTTTACCATTCATTTCTGTAATGCTTTTAGTTTTAATATAAAGTTGAAGGGAATAGTCATAAGTAAAAGTATTGAGGATGATGAACAAGTTTGCAAATCATCCAAGGCCTCATCAGACTCCTACTTCTGTCCTTTATGGATTCTGAGCCCAGGATGTTCTAAACCATAAGAAAGCAGAAGGTTTTACTTACAGTCTCTGATCATCCATAAATAAGACCCCCTGACACTAACTCATGTGATGTCATATGTGTTTCAGATGATTTCAG
>NW_011405562.1:0-999 GCF_000754665.1 Bison bison bison | reverse complement strand
TGAAACTCCAATACTTTGGCCACCTGATGCAAATAACTGACTCACTGGAAAAGACCTTGATCCTGGGAAAGATTGAAGGCAGGCGGAGAAGGTGACAACAGAGGATGAAATGGTTGGATGGCATCACCAATGCAATGGACTTGAGTTTGAGTAGGCTCCAGGGGTTGGTGATGGACACCGAAGCCTGACATGCTGCAGTCCAAGGGGTTGCTAAGAGTTGGACACGACTGAACAGGGCTACTCAACATTCCAGGACATCAAGGGCATTCTCTGCACATGTGGGAAGTTAGTGGCTGTGAATGAAAATAAAATAGTGGCAAAATGAGATGTTGATATGTAAAACTGTAAGAAGATCTTTGGATCCAAAAGTTCCAACTCATGTTTTCTGTTTTCTGTTTTTTTTTTTTTAATATTAAAGAGAGAAACTAACATTTACTGAAAGTTTTCTGGGCCTAGTATTATACTAGGTAATTTTCATAAAAGTTTCTCATTTACTGCTCTCAAAAATCCTACTGTGAAATGCCTTATTATTACTATTTTACCGAAGAAGAATGGAAAGTTTTGCAGAATATGACAACAAACCTAGGAGTCAAATGTATGTCTTTATGACTTTAAAATTTGAAATTAACTGCCATGTGGAAATTTCACAGATCCATAACCTGACTCTTCCTCAAATTTTTTCAACTTCAAACTTCTAATAGAAGTTGCCACTCGGAGAATCTGAGAATCTGAGTGGAAAAGAAGTTGTGAAACATTTCTCCAGGTTTTCTTGAGTTTTTTGGTTGAAATATTACACATGGAAAACTACCCATATGACTATTGATTTTGTTATTACATTGATAAAATCCAAAGCATTACAGTGATAAAACTGAGTTTTGATAGTGGCTCTCTCCATATACTTTATACTGCCAGTAAGATATCCAGGCACATAGTAGGTAAGGTATCAGTATTGGTTAAACTGAATATAAAACTTCTCTTTCTGAGAAATGGTAGTCTTTC
>NW_011405561.1:0-1351 GCF_000754665.1 Bison bison bison | reverse complement strand
TTTCCTGGAGAAACCCCATGGACAGAGGAGCCTGGCAGGTACAATCCATGGGGTTGCAAAGAGTCGGACATGACTCAGTGACTAAGCACAGCACAGTGATTCCAAAACTCTGATCACAGACACACTTAATACAGTTGGTAAGAGAAATGATAATAACAGATATAAAGACTGAATGTTTCCACTTGCAGAGATTATAAACATGGGTGAGTTAGTTCAAAATTTTTTTTCAAAAATGATTCCAAAATATTATGATCGTGAGTTATTGGGGTTTTTTTCTTCTTTTTTCCATCTTCCTATCTTTTCTTTCTTTTTACTACATGGTAGTAACAATTGTTGCAGAATATTTAGAAAATAGAAAAAAGATCAAAAATAAAATTGTTGCTATTGTCTCACTGCTGTTAATGTTGCTGTTTAGTGGATAGGTCATGTCCAGCTCTTTGCGACTCCATGGACTGTAGCCCACTGGGTTCCTCTGTCCATGGGATTCTCTAGGCAAGAATACTGGAGTTAGTTGCCATTTCCTTATCCAAGGGATCTTCCTGACCCAGGGATCGAACCCAAGTCTCCTGAATTGGCAGATGGATTCTTTACCACTGAGCCACCTTGGAAGCCCCTCCATGTATAGAAGAACCTGGTCCATGGGTTCTATACAAGAAGCTAGAGTCCATGGGTCCCAAAGAGTTGGACATGACTGAGTGACTAACACTTTCACTTTCAAGGGACATTGACACTGATGTTTTGAAGGTTTTACCCTCAAGGACCTACTTTGTAGAAAACAGAAGTACCCAGGTCCCAGAGGGTCCCAGGCTTCCAAAAGGAGCCCTTACTGAAGGGTGTTGGTGGAACAGCATCTGAGGCTATAGTCACCTAGCCCAGGTTTCCAGGTGACTGAAAGCTTTCCCTCAGACCACCTGACTATAATGGCCTGTCACACTGTACGTGGGTGATAATTATATTGCAAGACTATCTTTTTATTAAAATTGCAAATATGTCCAATGCTCCTGATTGTACATTTTAAAACAACTTAAATACCCAGAAATTCCTTTCCCTGGGTTCACAAAATGATAATCTTCAGAATTTTTCTCTCCTAATTTATACTCCTAAGTATTTTTTTCTAAAACCACTTGAACATATTTAGGAAAACTTTCAGTAAAATCAGGACAGTGATTATTTACAGCATAGAATAGAGAGATATGAACAGAAACATATTTTAGGCTTCAGGGGAAAAATGTCTTCAATACAAAATAAAATTATGTTTCAAGTAAAAAATTTTTACTGTTCAGGAAGTGTTCAGTTTCATGATTTTGACTGTATATACATTAGGAGACCCGATATATGTATCTTTAAGCAT
>NW_011405560.1:0-847 GCF_000754665.1 Bison bison bison | reverse complement strand
GTGTCTCAGAACAGATGTCCAGGAGTGAGGCTTGACTCTTACCCTCCCTAACTGCCTATCACAACCGTGCTTCTTTTATTCAACAGGGCATCTAGCACTTCACTACTGCAGTAGGTGTCCAGCCCACAATAGGTGCTCCACAAATGTTTTATGAAAATGATTGAGCGTGCTTGTGTGTACATTCCTAGACTGAAGAGTGGAAATGTAGAAGTTTATAAAGAGCCTGAGGGTAATAACAACCCAAGCTGTAAGATCAAAGATAAAAGTGTTCATTTAGGGACAGATTGAAAGGAACATTGACAGTGCTTTCTGAGAGTTATCAAGACACTCTTTTTCTCTAATTCAGACACAAGCCCACTGATCTTTTGGCAAGACTTCCACAAGCACTAAAAGAGTAGAGATGAAACCTTCCAATTTACTTGGAGCTTCTCCCATGTGCACTGGTCTCCTCATGACTCCTGATAACAATGTCATTGTTGATGGCACAATGCACGATGAGAGACCAAAGTGAATTAAAATTGTGATGCATGATGTGCATTTTCTCCCTAAAGGCTTGTGATCAGTGACAGCTGAAACAGAGAGTGAGGGATGTTGTTCTTTTCTTTTCCTACATTAGTGACACTGATGGCCATGATGTTGAAAGGATGGAAGATTGTAACAGTCAGCTACTGCTGCGTAACAAGCACTTACAAAATCTTGGTGGCAGTGAGGATTTATTTCCCAGACATTTGCAGCTTGGCTGAAGTGGCTCCGGGTATGGCTGGGGTAGGGCTTCAAGCCTTCAATCTGGCTGCATTTGATGGTGGAGGGGTGACTGTTCCACATGTATTCTTTCTGCGTCCCCGCT
>NW_011405559.1:0-862 GCF_000754665.1 Bison bison bison | reverse complement strand
GCAAAGAGTTGACTCATTGGAAAAAACTCTGATGCTGGGAGGGATTGGGGGCAGGAGGAGTAGGGGAGATGAGGTGTGGGAATGTCTCCCTATACATGGTTGGTTCAGCAATGGACACTGGCCAGTTAGAAGCAGGGGAGATGAAATTCCAGAATGTCTGTGAATTGACGGGAGAGGGACTATCTTTTTTTGGATGCACTGAGAGCAGAGGATATAGGCTTTAAGATGCAGAAAGGCGTCTTGCTATCAGGATCATGTATGTGAAGATGTACTCAGCAGAGTACTCACCAAGAGACTCAAGAGATGTTAGGCATTCTTGTTATTATCAAAAGTGAGGATAAAGTGAATGGTCTATTTTGTGCCTTTGAAAATGAATTTTCCAGAAACACTGACAGGGAATCAGGGTCTTTCCTTCTATTGCTTATTCCTCAACTAGAGTTATCATCCTTTGTTCATGACGCCGCAATTAGTCACCACTGGAGAGAATTATAAAGTTGCAAATTGAAGATTAGAATTTCAGGTGAGATGTAAATGGGAGAGAGTGACCATTTTAAAGGTTTTTTGTTTGTTTGTTGTGCGTTTGTTAATGATACTTTCCCTTGATTTGGTCAGTTAGCTGTTCCAGGCATATTTTCTTTTGCATTCTTAGCTCCTAACCCAACGTCTGACACCAAGTTGATGTTTAGCGTGTCTTTGGTGTGAATTATTTTGTCTGAGCCCTACATGTCCATCAGGTACCAGGGCAAGTGTGATGGTTTGGCATATGAGAAAGTAGATGACAAATACCAGATGTGGCCCCTGGAGTGGGCACAAAAGGCTGAGCAGAGACGGAGTTTGATCTGATCTATTTGTCTCTCTCTCT
>NW_011405558.1:0-865 GCF_000754665.1 Bison bison bison | reverse complement strand
TGACTGAGCGACTTCACTTTCACTTTTCACTGGAGAAGGGAATGGCAACCCACTCCAGTGTTCTTGCCTGGAGAATCCCAGGGACCGGGCAGCCTGGTGGGCTGCCGTCTATGAGGTCGCAGAGTCGGACACGACTGACGCGACTTAGCAGCAGCAGCAGCAGCAGTATCTACCAACTGTTTCCAGTACATCAGCAGTGTGCTACAAACAACTTATTATATTTCACCTTACTCATCTTCACAGTGTCAGGACATACTTACCACAGCCTCAACTGCGGGTGAACTGTCACCAACCACCAGTAAAGTAGAGCACCTGGGGGAAGGCAGATAGGAGGACACTCAGCTGGGAGCACACAGACTCCACAGACACTAACTTCTATCAAAGGCAGGTATATCTAGCAACTTAGTGGGCAGATCGAGACTTACTTTAACGTCTTTGATTTGTTATCATTTTGTCCCAGAATGGGTCTTTCAATCTCCAGGTCTTTGCGTCTAGAGAGACACAAAGGAAACAATGCACGTTTCAGGTAAAATCATGGCAACTCAGGTTACTTCCTGGATGTGAAAACCCAAAGGTATCAAAGAATATGAAAATTATCTTTCCTTCACACCTGACAAGGGAGGAGATTATTTATAGATTTTGTTCATAAGTAGCCTCATCAGTGGCATCCTGAGTGGAACAGAGAAGGAAAAAGGAACTCAGTAGGATGATGAAAGGAGACAACTTGAAAACTTAACAGCAATGCTGTTGAAATCCTCAAGTCCTAAGTGTCTAATTTTCCAATTACTTTACAGGAATATTTTTTTTAATATTTGTTTTTATTTTATTTATTTGCCTGTGCTGGGTCTTAGTGGCAGCACATGGG
>NW_011405557.1:0-876 GCF_000754665.1 Bison bison bison | reverse complement strand
CCTCTTTTTCTCTCCTTTACTTTCTCTCTTTTTGCCCGGGCTTCTAACACCCAATCGAGAAGGTGCTCTGTAACTTTGCTATTTAATATCCCAACATTCTTTTCTTAGCAGCATCTCCTGGCATGCCTCGCCACAGTACTTGCCATGTGCTAGGCATGAATGTCCCACACCCTAGGTTTTCATTCCCATTATACAGGTAAAGAAACTGAGGCTTACAGAGGCTGTGACAGCCCACTGTGGGTCACACAGCCGGGAAATGGTGGGGTCTGACTATATTGCCACCTCTTTAATGCACTTGCCATTTACTATTCACTAGACTGGGAACTCTCTGAGGCCCCTTAGCCTTGTACCCTCGGGGCAGGCCTGGGCCTTTGTCATGCTCAAGAGGCCCTAACCATTGAAACACTCAGTTCAGGACACCTAAGGAACAGATCACAGTCAGCCCCCTCCCCTTCTTCTGTCTTCCGTGTTTTCTCTCGGTCTGGGCAGTACTTCTGGCAAGTTGGGAAGAGACACATTTGGAGGGAAAGGGGCTCCCTGCCAATTGCATTTGGCCCCATCGATCTAGGTCAAGATCCCCGTGTGACGTCTGCAAAGTGCGAAGGCCTTTCACAGTCCCAGAGCCCACTAGGAAAGCCATTCTCAAGTGATCCCTTCAAAACGAAAGCCAGAAGCCAGCAATCTCAGACGCCAATCCCTCTCCTGCGGCCCAACAGGCTGGCTCCGATCCCGCCCACCGCGCTCTGGCCACGCCTCGGTTCCGCGCTTCTGGACCACCGGCAAAGACAGGAGGGACCCGACCCGGGACCACACAGGCTTCTCTGGGCGCAGCACAGGTGCCCGGGGCCGCTACCCACCTGGAAAGTCCCGGGCGGG
>NW_011405556.1:0-990 GCF_000754665.1 Bison bison bison | reverse complement strand
ACAAGTTCTAAAATCCTGGGCAAGCTCACAAGCAATTCTTATCTTTATTATCTCTCATGAGGTCCCAACAGGATAACTTGTGTACAGCACAAAGGGTCATCAGGAGGGACACAGGACCTCATACCTTTTAAGATAAATGCTTCTGAAATTACAGCAGAAGGACACCAGGAAGATGCAAAAACAGAAAAAATACTTTTTTGTTTCCCTTTTCATGTCAAAGATTTCCTATTAATTTATAGTTCAATAGGGTAATTCAAAGTATGTACCAGAAACTTAATAAATACAGTATACCACTGTGCCCAAATTCCCATCCAATGAAGGTGAAATTCGCTCAGTAGTGTCTGACTTTTTGTGACCCCATGAACTGTAGCCTGCCAGGTTCCTCTGTCTATGGAATTCTCCAGGCAAGAATGCTGGAGTGCTGTTCCCTTCTCCAGGGGATCTTCCTGACCCAGGGATGGAACCCAGGTCTCTCACATCGCAGGCAGATTCTTTGCCATCCGAGCCACCAGGGAAAGCCTCCCATCCAATAAGTACCATTAAACACTTGATCATAACTTTGGACCCACCGAATTTGCTGCCTCCAGCATAAATTCAATATTCTGGAGCCCAAGAACAAACTTGAACTGAAGAATCAGACTCACCAGTTTCTCCAAAGTCTATCAAGACTTGAGTAGCAGGAGGATGGCACTGGTACAACAGAGGGCCTTTTTATCTGGGCTTGCTGCCCCACCAAGGGGAGGTGGAGCTGCCAAAACTGGTCCAGTCATTTCCCAACCAAAATGCAAATCCATCCATAACTGGCTTGACAGGGACTCTGAAAAGAGGAAATGTCCTGCTCCAGGATCTCCTCACTGGATTAGGTTCTCATGACTCAAAAAGTCCCTGCCTTAGTTCTCAGTTTCAGGGGTTTATGATAGAGGGAAGATTTGGAGAGTTCTCTAATTTGTACTCAAAAGCTCCCTTTCTTGATTGGGGAATATGACCCTT
>NW_011405555.1:0-1207 GCF_000754665.1 Bison bison bison | reverse complement strand
ATTGTAAAGTAATTAGCCTCCAATTAAAATAAATAAATTTATATTTTAAAAAATGTATACTTTGGCCACATGATGTGAAAAGCCAACTCATTTGAAAAGACCCCAGGGCTGGGAAAGATTGAAGGCAGGAGGAGAAGGGGATGACAGATGATGGAATGGTTGGATGTCATCACTGACTCAATGGACATGACTTTGAGCAAGCTCTGGGAGATTTGAAGGACAGGGAAGCCTGGCCTGGTGCAGTCCATGGACCACAAAGGCTTGGACATGATTAAGAAACTGAACAGCAACATTTTAAAAACATGTGCTGGTATCTACAATATAATCCCTAACTCCAAATATTTTTTGTTGTTATTGTTGTTGTTGTTGTTTTAAATTTTATTTTATTTTTAAACTTTACATAATCTACATCTAACTCCAAATATTTTATAAATTATTATGAAAACATAATAATATTGTTTGTTTAGAATTTGGAGTGATTGCTTCTAGGAGTGAGAATTTTTCATTACCTCATAGAATATGTTGTGGCACTTGAAGCTGGGGTGAGATTAAAAAAAGAAATGTATTTGGTTGTTTCATCATTGTCAGGGGTAATGGTATGATTCCATCAAAAAGAAATTATTTAAGAAAGATCATAGAGTTGGAAAAATATTAATTTCATTTAGAGAATATAATTAACCTTCCCAGACAAAACAAATAAAGTAAAAATGTTTTAAATATAAATTGAGTTATAATTATAGTCATGTGACCTTGTCCAAATGATTTAGCAGGTCAATAGATGTATTGATTTTTTGTTTGATAAAAGTATCAAAGGACATCCACTTATATGTCAAAGAGCTTAATATAAAATGAGAATATGTATACAAGTCTAGCTTGTTATCTAGTTTGTTTTCTTATTATAAATACTTTTAACTCTATGTTTTGTAGGCTAGTTTGCATACATTAAAATTCATGAATTTTCAATTTGATGCATTTGTGAAAATATACAGAGTATATAACCACAATGATCATGACAATGACAAATATATTTCCTTCAATTGCCAAAAATTTCCTCCTGTCCCTTTGGAATATGTTCTATCACTCAACCTCAGACCTTTGCAACCTCTGATTTGTTTTATGTCACTTTAGTTTTGCCATTTCACAAGTTTTATATAAATGAGTTTACACAACATATATCATTTTACCTCAGGCTGCTTTCACTTGTTTT
>NW_011405554.1:0-853 GCF_000754665.1 Bison bison bison | reverse complement strand
GATTTCCCAGGCAAGAATACTGGAATGGGTTGCCATTTCCTTTGCCAGGAGATCTTCCCGACCCAGGGATTGAACCCGGGTCTCCTGCATTGCAAGCAGATTCTTTACCATCTGAGCCACCACGGAAGTCCCCACCTTACTCATGCCTTGGATCTAAACTTCCATTCACACTGTCTTTCTCTGCTGGAGTTTGAGAAATGAATGGGGAGGATTTTCTTATGTCTTTTCTTTTTTAATCAGTCATCAATGCCACATCTATAATGACAATGAACCGTCTGTCTTTTCTTTTTTAATCAGTCATCGATGCCACATCTATAATGACAATGAACCGTAACCTCTGATATTGACTAGTTTCACTTTTCCCACCTTCCCTTTCCCACTATTGTGATTTGGGGAATTCTGATTAGGGAGACACCCCTAGGGCATGTTTTCAGTGATGAAAGTTTCTAAATAGCACTGATGCATCTGCTCACTTTCTTAGAACACTGCTATATCCTCATCTCTGTCCATCTGTGATGATGGCAGCTTCGCTTTCAGATTTGACCTTTCTTTCTTAAACTTTTAAAAGAAATGTAAACATGTAATGCTATCTTCTCCTGAAGTCCTAGCTCCGGCCAGTGCCCCTGGGTCTATAGCCCACAGGTGTGTTTGATCAGATTCAGCCGGTAGCCGTGTACCAGGCCAGCTCCACAGCCATGTGGCTTGTGTACTCACATGGTGTCCCAGGCTCAGAAAGGCCCTGCACGTGGTTGAATGCCCTGCTGTGCTGTTTCTTTCTTTTTTAGAGTCTAGTGTTTATTTTATGTTATGGCAGGGGGACCTTAAATTTTAAAAATTTAAAAAAAAAAAAAAA
>NW_011405553.1:0-1176 GCF_000754665.1 Bison bison bison | reverse complement strand
TTCAGAGAAGAAGGCAGTGCTGAAGTTGGGAAGCTGCCATGGGAAACCAAAAGATGGCCACGCTTCCCATTCCAAAGACCATGGTGAGCTGGACCAGAAAACACAGGCTTCCTTCTGAGCCGGTCTCAATAAAAGTGGTTTCATCTGGGAAAAACCAGGGTCCGATGAATGGGGAGCGGAAGAAGGAGTGTTTTAGGAAAGGAGAACACATTCAGAGATGCCCTGCAGGAGCACGAAGGCACAGCGTCTGGAGAGACGAGCTGCAGAGGAACAGGGGATGAGAGGGCAGGGGAGGCGCCCTTGGGAGGGACTGGGCCGCCTGAGCTCTGCTGGGCCCTGCACAGCACTTGGGGCTGCCCCAATCCCTCCCACCAGGGTGCCTGAGCCTACATCATCCATCCTTCATCCGCAGGTCCCTCAGCATCTGCAGTGGCTCAAACTTGCAAAGACTCAGCCTTCTCAAAACATTTACATTTCTGCCAGGCAAAGATTCATGGGACTTTGAATCTCAAAGTACACAGGTTTTCATGAGAAGCTTCAAAAGGGATCCTGGTCATTTTGTGACAAATGAACCAGGCTTGCCAAAGTGTCACTTCAAGAATCTTTGCTTTACCCACATGGATTTTCTTTCTGGAATCCTACCTGTATCAGTTTTATAACTTCACTGACAACTCTTGAATGGTGCTTAATTGAAAGGAAACAGAGAGCAATGTCAACCGTGGCCCCCTGTTTCTGCAGAGTGCAGAAAGAGGTCACCCAGGGCGTGAAACAGTAGGACCAAGACAGGTGAAAGGGTGTTATGAAGACAAATCAAGCCAATGTCATCTGAAGATACCAAGAAAGGTTCATCCACATGATTTCAGCTTCAGAAGTACTCTCTAACCATCCAGAAAACACACACGCACACGCCCCAGTACCCTGCCCCCAAGGGGATTACTTATTCTGTCCTTCACGTGCTGAAAGAACAATCCTTAGTGTTTCTACCCTTTAAATACTTTGCCAGCAGCCTGAATTCATGAAAAGCATATTTATCTATTCACAGTTTTACCCATTTTGTTAAATTTGAAAGTCAGAACAAAGCATGTACATTCAATGCATGCGTACACATTAACGAATACAGTACTTCTGTACTATTAGCCCTGACCTTGAAACATCATTAGAGTTTTTTTTTTTTTT
>NW_011405552.1:0-1084 GCF_000754665.1 Bison bison bison | reverse complement strand
CCCCGGTGCCCCCCCCCCCCCGGGTGGTCCTCCGGCTGAGGCTTGGTCTCTCACAAGCTGAGAGGTGTGGGGAGTGAGCAGGGGGTTAATGGCTTGGAGCTGCTGATGGGAGGAGCAGGCTGGGGGCTGCGGGGGGGCAGCAGCTGGGAGGCACGGCCTACCCGGCCGAAGGCTTTCCACATAGGGATGGTGACCTAGTCTCGGGGAAAGAGGACGCCTGGGTCCTCGGACACCCCAGGGCCAGCCTTCTGGAGGAGGCCAGTTAAGGGGAAGGGAGGGTGAGGAAAGGGGGCCAGGAGGGCTGGACCCCGAGGTTCCTTAGGCCCCAGGACCCCACCCCATGTCCCCTGTCCTCTGAGTCTCACTCTTCCCAAAGAGACGTAATTATAATCAGAAAAACAACAGCAGCTGCTGTTTACTGAACATCTGCCCTGGGCCAGCTGCTGTTAGCGCCGAATTACAACCTGGCAGATTAGACATTCTTGTACTCACTTCACAAGCAGGGAAACCGAGTCCCAGAGAAGTTACACGACTTGTCTGCATGGCCTGGATTCCTCTAAGGCCTGGGGTGCTGGCTGGGCTGCTCCAACCTCCTTGGGAGACACCGCCCCGTGGGGCGCCCACAGCGCCGGCCACCCAGGTGCCCTCGTCCCCTCGCTGCTCGGACTGTCCCCTCCCGCCCGGCGCTTCCCGCCCTTCCAGCTCCTCCCCTGGAGACACCTGAAGCTCTTGAGGCACGAACACGGACAGGCTCCACCACCCCTTCCCGGGGGCCCTGCCGGCCCCCACCGCCCGGAGGACCCCCTGCCCGCCAGGCTCCTTGGGCTGCTCCCCCCGCCTTAGCACCTCCCCGCTCTGCTGTTCTACCACCTGCGGTGACATGGCCCCTTTCTGTCTGCTCTGGGGGCCTGCTCTGGGGGCTCTGGTCCTGCCACTATTTGGGTGATTTCACAGACCACTGAGAAACCCTATCCACCCAGTGACCTCCCTGTTCCCTGCCCTCAGCTCCCAGGCTTCCCCTCCACTGTGCCCCAGTGGTCCGGCTCCATGACCACATCCTGTAGGAACTGCCCTGTTGCTTCAG
>NW_011405551.1:0-835 GCF_000754665.1 Bison bison bison | reverse complement strand
CTGTAAACAAGAATGAAATCCTGCCGCTGGCAACAGCATGGCTCAACCTGAGGGTGTTAAGCTACATGAACTAAGTCAGAGAAAGACAAGGACTTCCTTTATGGAATCTAGACAAATAAAGCAGTGAATGTAACAAAAAAGAAACAGACTCAGACACACAGAACAAGTTAGTGGTCACCAGAGGAGAGAGGAAGTGTGAGGGCTAAATTAGAGGTAGGGAACTAAGAGGCACAAACTAAATGCGCAAAATAAATACACTCCACAGTGCAGCACAGGGAATACGGCCAGCATTTCACAGCAACTATAAACGGAGTATAATCTTTAAAAACACTGAATCACTGTGCCGTATCTCTGAAACTTAACACTGTACATCAACTATACTTCAATTACAAAAAAACTTTAGGCCAGTTATTAAAAACAAGCCATGAACTGAGGCTGACATTGTAATGGTAAACATTACAAAACCTTTTAATGGCATCACAATAAATCAATAACTTAATCCAGCACTGACAAAATAAAACCAGCAATTCCAAATAGGAAAATAATAATATAGATTTTATTTTGCTATAATCTTCATTTTGAGGTGGAAAAGTTAGAAAATAATTCCTATTTTCTTACTTTTCTGAATAAAATATGGTGAGTGACAACTTTAATTGAAATTCCTGACACCCTCCTCTCTCTCTCATGAACACCTTGTAGACACATAATTTTGCCCCAGCAGTGCCTGCCCAGAAAATGGCACAAGTGAACAATTAGAATATGTGTTTAGCTGGATGCTTGGGGCTGGTGTACTGGGACGGCCCAGAGGGATGGTATGGGGAGGGAGGAGGGAGGA
>NW_011405550.1:0-881 GCF_000754665.1 Bison bison bison | reverse complement strand
TTCCTAGGAAAAGCAAGTTGCTACCAATGGTAGATCTACTGGGCAGAAGACATGGTCATCTCCACCCTGAGGTTTAGTCACTGATTTTCCTCAAGACTCAGGACCATGGGTTACATTGAGCTTCAGCTCCAGATTTTATAATCAATGGTTCCACGGCTATGTGATGTAGATCTGGAATTCTAAAATCTAGTTATCTAGGTCTAGTTATTGGCTATGTGACTCCTGTGGTTAAATAACCGGTATCCCAAAACTGGTGAGTGAGAGGTCTTCTTTCCACATCTTTTCATCTCAGGGCTCCATTACTTAACCCAGCAGAAGTTAAACCTTAGTCTCCCAACTTTCGGAGGTCACAATTATGTTGTTTTTTTTTTTTTTACTCAATATGCATAATGAAAAGCTATTGGCATGGCTTCTGAAAAGTTTTCATCAGTCTTAAAAAATTCCCTCATTTATCTATTCAACAAATATTTATGAAGTGCCTCCTATGGCCCAGACATTGTTCTAGACTAGAGACATAGGGATGAATAAAACACATAAAGTCCCTGCCACTGGGGGAGTAAACTGCACTTACTATATGTTAGAAAGTGATGAGTGCTCTGTTGATAAAACAGGAAGCAGCTCAGGAACGTGGAGGGCTGCCATTTTGAAGGTGTGGTCAAGGTAGGCACAGAGGTGTAGAAACCAGGGCAGGTAGAAGAGACATCTGGGGCTGCAGAAGGCTGGAGGGCAAGGCCACAGGCTCCCTTCCCTTACTTCCAAGAGAAAAACAAGAAAGTCTGAGATTGTTTCAAAGACTACTACTTCAAAGAGTCTTCTACACTTCAGCACCTTCAGTGCTCCATACTTCCTATAGTCTTCACACTAAACTGGTAGGCTGACAT
>NW_011405549.1:0-871 GCF_000754665.1 Bison bison bison | reverse complement strand
GGGAAAAGTAAGTTTGATGGAAAAATCAAGAGTCTAGTTTTGGGTGTGTTAAATCTGAGATGCCTTTCACACATACAAATAGAAGTCAAGCCAGTGGCAGAGGTCTACGTCTGGAGTAAGGGGAGGTGTGCAGGCTGGAGATGGAAACTTGGGAACTTCGTGTGAAGTCATGAGACAGGAGACCTCCGAGAAAAGGTGAACATGGTTAGAGACGGGGTCCCAGGACCGAGTGCAGGCACCCACCAATGTTCAGAGAGTGATTAGAATCAGAGAAGCAGCAGGACAGAGTGACTCACCAAGGCCAAGCGCAGAGGCTCTTCGAAAAGGACGGAACCATCAAGTGTGTCAGATGCTGGCGAGTGACCCCGTGGGATGAAGGCTGCGTGTCTGCTGGATTTAGTGATCTGGTGGTGACTTGACAGCATCATCTTTGATAGAGTGGCCTGATTACAGCGAGTTCAAGAGACGGTGGAGGAGAGGAAGGGCAGGCAGTGAGGACAGGCCAGTCAAGGAATGTGGCTGTAAAGGGACTAGAGAAATGGACGATCATTCGAAGGTGTGAGGTTAAGGGGAGGGTTGTTTTTCACTTTTAATTTTTTGGTTTTATTTTTGTTTTATTAAGGGAAAAGAAACTATGCCATGTTTACATACTGATAGAAATGGACCAACAGAGAAATGGATGATGCAGGAAGGGGAGGGGTCAAAATAGTGCTCATGTCCTTGCATAGGGGACGGGAGATAGGATCCAGCATGTGGCTGGAGGAGAGGGGATGGTCTTGGGCAGGAGTGGGCTGAGTCATCCACCGCAGAGAGAGGCAGGGGGGGGAAGCGCGGCAGAGAAGGGGAAAGGGGTTTTTCCCCCCCACAATTG
>NW_011405548.1:0-836 GCF_000754665.1 Bison bison bison | reverse complement strand
CTCTTCCGATCTGAAGATTATAGCTCTGAGAGGGATGTTGGTAAAGTTGAAGAATGTATAATCTGGCTGCTTCTCTGGTGACTCAGTAGTCAAGAATCCACCTGCAATGCAGGAGATGTGGGTTCGATCCCTGGGCTGGGAAGATCTCCTGGAGAAGGAAATAGCAAGCCACTCCAGTGTTCTTGCCTGGGAAATCCCATGGACAGAAGAGCCTGGCAGGGTACAGTCCATGGGGTCACAAAGAGTGAGACACGACTTAGCGACTAAACAACAGCAACAACATAATCTGGTTAGGTTAATAAGTAATTCATAGTTGAGACAGTAAAGCAGCAGAGTGAGGACAACATTGCTTGAAAACCAAAATGAAATCAAGAGTAAATCTAACCGTAGATTCATTGGGGAACGAGGGTGATAATGAAATGCCCTTCTCAGAAATACAGTTATCTTCCGAAAGTTAAACCAGTAAAATCTTTGCTTATGATGAAAAGTGGTGTCCAACCTTAAAAATACTCAAAATAATCATTAAGGTGATTTGGGAAATAGAGGCAGAACCCTGAGTCCTAACTTTAAGATTCTCTCTTCTCCCTGACCCTGCAGCCATCGCCTGCATTCAATAATCTCCATCTGTCGTAGACCTCAACATCAGCGGCATTGTTTCCTGGACTCTTTAAGACTGTGACATACCACCCTGTGACCATGACTCCCTGTCTTCATTTTCCCAGTTTTTGAATCCTCATGTAGGTATTTGAGTCCTAGACCTCATCTTATTCAAATTTTTTCCCTTCCATCCTCTCACCTCCCTGCAGGTTTCACTATCTTCCTTCTGTCTGCCAGCT
>NW_011405547.1:0-908 GCF_000754665.1 Bison bison bison | reverse complement strand
GTAATAAATTCAGTAAAGACTTTAAATATGGTCCACGTCAAAAATAAAATTAAAAATTCCACATGGAAGTGATCCCTTGCAGTATTTGTCCTTCTCCGCCTGACGATTCATTTAGCGTGATGCCCTCAAGGGCCATCCACATTGCTATAAATGTTAGTACTCACAACTCCCATTTTACAGATTAAAAAACTAAAGCTCAGTAACATGTCCAAGTTCACCCAGACGGATAAGTCAGGTCAACCCCAGATACAGGGCGGACACTGCTCCCTGGGTTGCAGGAGGTCTCATAGCCTCAGCAGGACCCTTGAGATGACCCTTTGTGCGAGCTCCATAGCTGGGGTCCACCTCGGGGCAGGCACACGTGTAAAAGGAAAAAGGAGCAAACAGGGATGGTGAGAGGTGACTGGAATCACCCTTCCCACGAGGAGACAGAGGCCTACAGAGGTGGAAGGAAAGCTCTGTCCCTTCCTGTGACTGGTTAGGGCAGATCTGGGACCAACCCAGCCCTTCCACCTGGGGATCAGCCAAGCGGGAGGGACCCAGCCCGCTTCCCCAGGTCCACAGCACCCTCTTCCTGACTCACGCCTGACAAGCTTGTGGGGCCGGGGCTGGAGGAGGAAAACTGACAAAACCAGTGATAGGAGAAAAAAAAAACTGGATTGGAACATTTATTCGTTCAGGACCAACTCTAAACCACACCTCCGCCTGCCAAGGCTTAATCGTCATCCCATGGCAGGGTCCCTCCTTAGTCACTGTCTGCCCCTCCAGAGGGACTTGTAAGACAATTACAAGGATTCAGCGATAATCTCTGCCTATTTACATCTTTCCGTTTTTATTTCCCGGCTTTTCCAGCATTTGCTCTCATTAAACATCCAACCCAAAGCCAGCCGAAAAGGCTTGTCAGCATG
>NW_011405546.1:0-886 GCF_000754665.1 Bison bison bison | reverse complement strand
GCCTGGCTGTGACGCTCTGCCTCTGCCTCTGCCCACACACCACATGCATGCCCACACGCACGCGCGCGCGCGCACACACACACACACTCTCACACACACTGTTCTATAAAAATAGCTGTTTTACTTTGTATACTTTTATAGTATTTTTATAGTCAGTGCAATTTTATAATCGATTTTAATATCCTGTCTCCTCCTACTACTTCAAATATTCCATTTTGAGCCCTTTAATTCTTCATATGAATTTTTGGCTTAGCTTGGCATGTAACATATCATGGCGCAAAATTGGAATTTCATTTAAACTTTGAGTTATATTGGGGGAAAAGAACATCTTTGCTATATTTAGTTTTACCCATCCATAAGCCAAGTATATAACTTATATATGTGGAAAAGCTTTTATTTTATATGTATTTCTTCTTTGGTGCCTGTTAGCCAATAAAATTTAATGAGTTACTTCATTAAATCTCATGCATCGTTTGAAAGGTTTATTCACAGGTACTTTATAGCTTTCTTTGTATTGTAATTAGTATATTATTTTTCTTAGCTCATACTGCTGTAACAAGTTACCATTAACTGGTGACTTAGACAACAAGCATTTATTTCTCACAGCGCTGGAGTCTGGAAATCCAAGCTCAGGATGTCAGCATAGCTGTGTTCTTGGTGAGTGCTTTCTTCCTGATTTGCAGGGAAGGGTGTCTTCTGGCTATATGTTCATACGGTAAAAATTGAGCTCCCCAGCTCTCTGGCCTCTTATATGGTCACTTGTTCCATTTATGATGTTTCCTCTCTTATGCTGTAACTACCTCCCAACGGCTCAACCTCCATTGGGATTAGGTTTTCAACATATGAATTTTGAAGGACACAAAAACCAAGTAAAAACTAGACTGGT
>NW_011405545.1:0-826 GCF_000754665.1 Bison bison bison | reverse complement strand
CCTATATATATACACATACAGTGTGTGTATATATATATATATATATACATATATTTGGGGGGGTAGCTAAAAAGGTGTTGGGTGTTTTGGGAGATATGGGAGACTCACTTTTTTTGCTATGGGAAGTCCAGATATAAAAGTATTGCCAAATGCCAAAACTTTTCAAAAGCACAGTGTCTGTTTATGCAGATTCTGAGTTAGTGAGCCAGACCAAGAAAAGGTAGGCAGGACACCACAAAGTAGAGATAAGACCTACCTGGAAACATCTACTAGATAACAGAATTGAATAAGAGCCAGAAAGTTCAGGGGAGAGTCATGAGAATATAGCTCAAGCAGTATTTTTAAGCATTTGAAACTGAATTAAAGCCATAAAACGCTTCAGTGGGTCTTTACATATGACTGCAATTTATCACATCACACTAAACACCACAGAGCCTTAAATGCTTATGCTGCTTTTCAAAGCAGGGGTCAATTTGAATGACCACAACCAATGCAGCAAAAACTTCTGGAATTTCAGCCATCAGTTGAAAAAGATTGGCACTTTTCCTGTTTTGGTAGGTCCTTTGAAAAATCTGCAAGTGATAAGTACATGATAATAAACTGTATTTAAGTATGGTAAATAAATATGAAATAATAGTTGCATAATAACAGGATGGTTTGATAAATAATTATCATTTTTCATTCAGTAAATCATTCATTCATTCAACAAATATTTATTCAGCAAATGTTATATTACACATTCTGTTCTGAGTGTTTCTGGGAATTCAGTTTTGAACAAGACAGGAGCTTTTCTGGTAACTCAGCTGGTAAAGAATCTGCCTACAAT
>NW_011405544.1:0-856 GCF_000754665.1 Bison bison bison | reverse complement strand
CTGAGCGATCAAGCCTCGTCTCTGGCCCCGGATTGAATTCTTCTCCTCTGGGGGCCAAGAATCCCGGTGTATTCACGTGATTCAACAACAACCTTTCAATAGTGCATTTCTATGACACTGTAATATGTATAAAGTTCTTTCACATATATCATCACAAAATTAATTTTCATTAGGCCTTACAACATAGGCAAGACAGGCAAATGAAAAATCTTTACTCAGTGGGTTAGCGGCTTTCATTTCTTTTACTAATTTTCCTATATTTTGTACAAGTTTCTTATAACTAGTGAGTAACCATTAAAGCTCCGGAATCCACATTCAGCATACTCTGTCCCCTGACCCATATGGATAACGTTATTTATTGGTTAAATTGGTGTGAAATTATAGACTTAAAATTAAGGTGACATTGAATCAAAATATTCAGTGTACAGATTGGCTGAGATGACTGCTATTTGGTGTTCTCACAGGGACAGTAGGCTGTCCTGAATGCAGGTGAGGAGTAGTCAGAACCAGGGATCCATCCCTCCATTAAAGTTCTTGCACAGAAGAACAGGCAAACACCTGTTTTCAGATTTGAAGAGAGGGAGGAATCCTCAGAGGAAAATGTAACATTTATTTAAAGAGGCTGGAGGACCCTGGCTCTAAGAAGCAGGAGGTGGGTGTTGTAATTCAAATTACATGCTAATTCTCATTGATCAGCCTATTTAAATGGTAATGAGGCATAGATAGTGCTTCTGGCCTGAGTGTTTGAAACTCCATGCAGAGGGTATCTGTCAGCAAGAAAAAATACTGCTGCTTGCTGGAAAAGTGATAGTTGCTTCAGGGGCAAGGGATTGTAAAAGGGAATTAGCTTTCAGTC
>NW_011405543.1:0-1061 GCF_000754665.1 Bison bison bison | reverse complement strand
TTTCAGTTCAGTTAATAGTCACTAAGGGACTGGATATGCCAGGCACAGATGTTCACATGATGTGACAGACTTTTGGAAGCAAGAAGCTCACTGGCCTTGATGATCCAGATGCCAGAAATACCTTCTACCCTTCAGTACACATCTGGAAAATGATGAATGCATCCCATGCCATATAATGCTCATTCATTATTAGCATTCCCAATAATTAGTATAAATTAACTATTTTAATTATTAATTTAATAATTATTTCAAAATTATAATTACTATATAATTATATATATATGTGTGTGTAATTATTGTCATTAAAATCAGTGTAAATAATTAATAAAGAATTAATGGCATATTTTATATTGCCACCTCTTTTTTTCAGCACACTTGAGTTAATTTTGTCAAAAAGAAATAGCTGTTGCCATCTCTGATTATAAAAGCAATATACACTCAAAGTAAAAAAAAAATAATTAGAACACTGGAAGCAATAGCATTATTTAGCCCACAAATCTTTCTCATTCCTCTAAATTCCTGAAATTTGTTAAGTATATATGCTACTCATGTGTACCTTGAAATATTAGTAGTGTCCTGACTCTGAGACTTTTCCCAAGGAGGTCCCCGCCTCTGTCTGTGCAGAAGGAGGAAGTTCCTGCTCTTTCCAAAGCCCCTTATTGCTTTCTAGCCCCAGAGCCTCCTTTGTCTCTCATACAACATGAGTGCGAAGTCTCATGCCATCTCTTCCCACCCACTCAGCTTCTTGGGAGACTCCACTCCCTCCTGCCTTCACGCCAGGAGAGTTGGCTTTGTAAACTTGGTCTGGGAGGTGAGATGGTCATAAGAGGTTAGGGACGGAGAAGGTCACCATTGTATACCACTCCGAGAAAACATTCAGTCTACATTCTGTCTGAAGAGCACCCATGTAGTCATTGGCAGGAGTGGGTGGTCCCTCGGGATCTGTGCAACGTGGGGCCTGGTGGCCAACGTTCTCGGAGGAGGATGGTAGGCCAGTACAGTCAGTGCTCAGGATACGCTTGCTGTTATTGAGGTACTTGGGGTCAGGGCAGCTACTCGCA
>NW_011405542.1:0-855 GCF_000754665.1 Bison bison bison | reverse complement strand
TCAGTTCAGTTCAGTCGCTCAGTCGTGTCCGACTCTTTGCGACCCCATGAATCGCAGCAGGCCAGGCCTCCCTGTCCATCACCAACTCCCGGAGTTCGCTCAAACTCACGTTCATCGAGTCAGTGATGCCATCCAGCCATCTCATCCTCTGTTGTCCCCTTCTTTTATTTCTTAATATGCTTATGTGCCATTCACTATCTCTGTACACCACCACCACCCCCGCCCCCAACATCCATTTCTTAGATATCTCTCTTTGGTATGCTTTAACTCTGAGGATTCTTCCATTTTGGAAGTTCTATTGGTTTCTAATAATTTTTACTTTCCTTGCAAATAAATAGATATTCTTTCTGATGTGCTTGAGAATTTATCTCAGAAGCATTCCATAGTACCTTTTACCCATAAGTCCTCAGAGATCTCTTTAAGAATACTGCTTTAACACATCACCTAATATAAAGCTTCAAGGACATGATGTCTGCTAACTTTGCTTTGACATAGTTTGAAACATTCATTAAGTATGGGCTAGTGGAAAGTTTGTACTTTTTTCCCCTTTAGCCTTACATCATCTTAAAAATATTCAGAAACATTTAATTTTTGTGTTTTGGAAAATAGTCCCTTTCTGAATAAAGCTGGTTTCTCAGTCAACTTTGTATGTCAATGTTGAATACATAGAGTATTATATGAACACTCATTCACTGGGCTAGGAAACATTGCTAGACAAATCAGGAGAAAAAATAAATTCTTCTTGTTGTTCATACTCCAGAGATGACTCTTCTGAAAGCTATTTGAATTTATTATAAATTACAGTTGTGTTTAACTTTAATTTGTTTGTAATCTGAACTTTATGCATACTGCATT
>NW_011405541.1:0-833 GCF_000754665.1 Bison bison bison | reverse complement strand
CTATATATATACACATACAGTGTGTGTATATATATATATATATATATACATATATTTGGGGGGGTAGCTAAAAAGGTGTTGGGTGTTTTGGGAGATATGGGAGACTCACTTTTTTTGCTATGGGAAGTCCAGATATAAAAGTATTGCCAAATGCCAAAACTTTTCAAAAGCACAGTGTCTGTTTATGCAGATTCTGAGTTAGTGAGCCAGACCAAGAAAAGGTAGGCAGGACACCACAAAGTAGAGATAAGACCTACCTGGAAACATCTACTAGATAACAGAATTGAATAAGAGCCAGAAAGTTCAGGGGAGAGTCATGAGAATATAGCTCAAGCAGTATTTTTAAGCATTTGAAACTGAATTAAAGCCATAAAACGCTTCAGTGGGTCTTTACATATGACTGCAATTTATCACATCACACTAAACACCACAGAGCCTTAAATGCTTATGCTGCTTTTCAAAGCAGGGGTCAATTTGAATGACCACAACCAATGCAGCAAAAACTTCTGGAATTTCAGCCATCAGTTGAAAAAGATTGGCACTTTTCCTGTTTTGGTAGGTCCTTTGAAAAATCTGCAAGTGATAAGTACATGATAATAAACTGTATTTAAGTATGGTAAATAAATATGAAATAATAGTTGCATAATAACAGGATGGTTTGATAAATAATTATCATTTTTCATTCAGTAAATCATTCATTCATTCAACAAATATTTATTCAGCAAATGTTATATTACACATTCTGTTCTGAGTGTTTCTGGGAATTCAGTTTTGAACAAGACAGGAGCTTTTCTGGTAACTCAGCTGGTAAAGAATCTGCCTACAATCTGTCT
>NW_011405540.1:0-1003 GCF_000754665.1 Bison bison bison | reverse complement strand
GAGTTCTCTAACCCCTTTGCCACCCAACCTGCCATCTTCCATACTTCTGTATGGGTGGGAATATTTAGTATAACCAAATGCACTTGTTATACTACAGATGTTATAAATGACATGTACTATCAAGAAACAACCTGCTGGATAAGTACTCTACTCCAAAGAATGCGAGGATCCAGGCCAAACATGAAATGAGCACACCCATGTGACAAAGTCTCTACACTAACTTTAAGACAATCTCAGGGAACCAATAAAAATATTTACAACCATCTCTTGGATCCAAAATGAGTTCTTGAAGAGGTTTGCACAAGGTGCCACTAGCCTTTTCGCCTGGATGATTCTTCCTTAAGAGACTGACATGGACACTGAAGGACCCTTTGCGTCTCTGGTGTCTGGACTTTGAATGTCACTAGAATTTAGCACCTAACACCCCTCCCCAATTAATTTTTGTGCCTTAAAAAATGTAGACAATCCTTGTAAGAGAATGGCTGAATTCTATCTTATCACTGAGCCCAGAGCAAGTAATGGAGCAGAAACTTCACTTCCCCATTCATTCAAGACAAGAGACCTAAGATTCTTTTTTCACCAATGCCACCTCCAACCAGTCACCAGCTAAATCCTGTCAATTCTCTCTGTGCAATAAATTGAATCCACTCCATCTATTACGTTCACACAGCCATTACTCCATTTTACAGCTTTGTCTCAACTGTCGCCAATACTTTTGAGCTAGGGCTCTCCTCTCA
Organism: Bison bison bison; assembly: GCF_000754665.1. Taxonomy (NCBI): domain Eukaryota; kingdom Metazoa; phylum Chordata; class Mammalia; order Artiodactyla; family Bovidae; genus Bison; species Bison bison. The sequence continues at coordinate 266 of NW_011405540.1, read as the reverse complement.
TCTGGGCTTCCCAGGTGGCAAAGTGGTAAAGAATCTGCCTGCCAATGCAGGAGAGACAAGAGACACAGCTTCGATGCTTGGATCGGGAAGATCCCCTGGAGGAGGAAAGGCAACCCACTCCAGTATTCTTGCCTGGAAAATCCCACAGACAGAGGAGCCTGGCGGGCTACGTTGGACACAACTGAGCACAGCCCAGCAGCTCCTCTCATACACCTTAGCAAGCTTGACTCTATCCCTGCTCTGCCCCCCAAGCTCTACTCCGCAGT
>NW_011405539.1:0-866 GCF_000754665.1 Bison bison bison | reverse complement strand
TTTTTTTTTTTTTTTTGGCACTGAGAATATCTTATAAAAGACTGGATAAATAAATATGGCCTCAAACACCAGATCACTAATGATATCAAGCTGATTAGTACATGCAGAGATATAATTTTAGAGATACTTCTGGGTGGAAACAATAAAAGGTTCAGAATGGGTGTCTAAATTTTTCAGTGCTGTTTCATAGCCACAGTTAACTAGCTGTGAAATACTGCCATTTCCACTTAATTTTGTTCACTAGTTAATTCAATCCTCTACTTTATTTGATCAGATCTGGAGCCAAATCATTTGTATTCATTTTGCATTGTGTTTTTGCAGTGTCTCTTGATCACTTTCACATACTAATACTGGCTAATTCAATTGGGATTTATTGAAGCAGCCCTTGAAAATTAACCATCTAATTTCTCATACATACTATAAAAATAGACTTATTTCTCTTCACTTGTCTCTTTGCAGAATATGTGTTAGCATAAAATAAGAGGTTGTTTTTTTGGTGCAAATCACAATGCTCACGATATTAAAAGACTGGTCTTAGACAATGAATTTTGTCAAGAAGTGGTGGACCCTCATGGGAATATAGACTTGATTGTCATTTTTTTTTTTCCTATGGGTGAAACTCTGGATGAAATAAATTGATCAGGAAAACCAAGAGAAAGGATCAATTTCCTGATATTTAAGATATTAATAATTTATATGTTCCAATGCTTAGGTCATATCGGTAATGATGGTGAGAACAGAAATTATTAATGATTCTACAAAGATGAAAGCATGTGGCTTTTGCCTTTACAGATGAGGAATTTTGCTGGTTAAAAATCAGTCTATCAAGTAATGAACTTACTCAATTTCAATCCTTTAGACACCAT
>NW_011405538.1:0-857 GCF_000754665.1 Bison bison bison | reverse complement strand
TCTTTACTTTGTCTTTACACCATTTCTGCCAGGAAAAAAAACAAAACAAAACTAGAAATTTAAAAAAAAAAAAGGGAAAAGGAATTAAATAAATATAACACTACATAGAAGGCAAGAGAGTAGTATAAGATAATGACATTAAGTTTACCCAGATATGTAGTGATGTTCTAAACGTTTGACTTTGTTCAGAAAAATTCTTATGTACTCTTGGATAAATGCTGTTGTGGGTCACGTGACTAGACATGTTAACAAAATAGAGTATGATATACTTCCCAAAGGGTGTCAGATTCCATTCACTTTGACAAGGCAGCACAGGAAGAAGAGGTTTTGCCACTGTCTGCTTCATGGTCACCATCTGTGAAATGGGGATGCTAATAGTGAAAGCATCCATAGCTCTCATGGAGGAATTAAGCTGATGCAGTTTGTGAACACAAGTATCACTACCATCATTATTACTATCACCACCTATCCATATAATTTTAGACATATGAGGAGACAGAAAACTGGCTCACATAGGATAAATCTTTTTTTCTCAATTCAAATTAACTAGTTAAAAATATTTATTAAACACAGATGACTGATACTGAATGAGACACTCCAAGAGAAACAACAAGCATAAGACAGAATGCCCATCTTCATGCAGCCAACAGCCTTGCTAGAAGAGAATAAACTAATATTATGAAGTGACTTATGAAGTCATTTTAGAGTAGCCTAGACAGTATAGAGGAGAAGGAAATGGCAACCCACTCCAGTGTTCTTGCCTGGATAATCCCAGGGACGGGGGAGCCTGATGGGCTGCCGTCTATGGGGTTGCACAGAGTCGGACACGACTGAAGTGACTTAGCAGCAGTAGCAGC
>NW_011405537.1:0-861 GCF_000754665.1 Bison bison bison | reverse complement strand
GTCCAACTCTGTGCGACCCCATAGACGGCAGCCCACCAGGCAAGTTCTCAGTAAATTCTTATTCTCTAAAGGAAGGGTATTAAATAAACTAAATAGAATTAAACTCATCATGTGAAGTTTTGTGAATTATTTAAGTGACTGCATTAAAAAAACAATCATTTTTCAAATGACACTGAATTGTCTAAACATAAATTTACTTGTATCATATTTTCTACAGTTGACTCTACAAGGAGAGTCTTTTTCTAATCCTGTATAATAACTAAATATTCACAGGATTAATTTGGTAGATTCAGTGCATTACAGTAACAATTAAATGACAACCACCTGATATGCACATCACTCATTCATCATATTAAAATCCTGAGACTCAATTTGAATTACCTGTAATTTTGAGAACTTCAAAAATATTCATGTATTCTGTTCTTGAAGCTTTCAAGTCCTGAGAAGATCAAAGAGATTTGTCCATCTGTGGAAACCTTCTTAAGAGCTTTCTAAGACTCTACATATCATACACATTTCACATATAAGACAAGATTTAGGAGAATTTAGGCCATGGTGGTATAAATGTCAGATTCATTTGCTTATGAAATAAATAATGCAAATATTCTCTAGCAGCCATGATCATATTCTGCTTTTTGGTGAAATACAGAAGCAGATGGGCCATTCAGAGTGATTAAAGCTAAGTAAAGTATTTTAATATGATGAATTTAAGGAAGGAAGGTCGAAATTTGAGAGGAAGGAGAGAGAGAGAGAGCTTCTACCTAAATAATATAATTAGAATAGCTGGTAATAATCTGGTTCAACCAAATTTATTTTTTTTAAAATAGGGAAACTGAGGCCCAGAGTTTAGAAGTAGCTTGC
>NW_011405536.1:0-834 GCF_000754665.1 Bison bison bison | reverse complement strand
AAAATTTAAAAAAAAAAATCCTTCAAGATACTCATGCTCTAAAACGTAGAGTCAAGGAAACAGGCAGATACAGGTGACCATCCTAATAGAATGTAATAAATGCTAAGACAGGGGTATGCATCCATTGCAGTGGAAGCACAGAACAGTACCTGGCCTAGCCTGGGGAGTCTGGGAAGGCCTTTTAGCCAGATTGTTTGACTGAATCTTGGAGGAGGAGAAAGAAATAGCCAGATGAAGAAGGGTAATCAGAACAGAGGAAGGTAAATGTGCCAAACTCCAGAACTGAGAGAAAGTGAATGAGTTGAGAGAACTGCAGCCTGTTAGAAAGAGATGTGAGATAGGAAGGGAAAAAGTTATGAACAACCACAATTGCTGGCTCAACAAAGACAGATTGGACATAATCATGAATTCCAGGCTCCACAGAGGTTTACTCAAACAAAGCCCTCTTAATATCATCAAACTTGTTCTTAATGCTCTCCTGAAAGGTTAGATTCTATGTGATTTCCAATGATACCAAGTTAACCTTCAGAAAAACAATGTGCGGTCTTCCTCTAATTGGCCTCTTGGTTTTTTTTATTTTCCTTTTGTTTCTACTTAATCTTTCTGGTATGTATATAACACTGTTCTATGTCCCTGAATTTTTCTCCCTTTCTGGATATGAGTATTTAGCTCCTTTTTATAATACAGTGTACCATAATAACAGAGAAGGCAATGGCCCACTCCAGTACTGTTGCCTGGAAAATCCCATGGACGGAGGAGCTGGAAGGCTGCAGTCCATGGGGTTGCTAAGAGTCGGACACGACTGAGTGACTTCACTTTCACTTTTTACTTTCA
>NW_011405535.1:0-966 GCF_000754665.1 Bison bison bison | reverse complement strand
TTTTTGAGAAAAATATTATCTTTCATACACTTTAACTGTTTTGGTAGCAAATGGATCTACTTTTATCTAACTGTAGAATAAATGTATAGCTACATTATTTTAGTTTTAATCATCAGTAAAAGGTAAGTTGTAACTAATTTGTTTTTTTTTTTTTTCTAATATTTGCATATGAAATTTATTTATTTATTTTTTTTACATTTTTTCTCTAATTTTATTTTATTTTTAAACTTTACATAATTGAACAATTGTTTTTGAAAAAAGATGCAATTACTTTTGAAGACATATTTATTTATTTCTTTCAAGGAGCCAGCTACTGTTGCAGGCTAACCAGAATTAGAAAAAGTCCTTGCTCACAGACAGCTTCCATTCTAGATGGGCAAATATCTATTTTTTCCCAGCTTTATCTATTGTTATCATTTGGTCCCATGTGTTTATCAGTAACCACTTCTCTCTCTCTTTCTTGGAAAGTAAAGGCATTAGTATATATATTTATAAACATAGACATAGATTACAGATAAAGGTACACATACAGATATTTTTTCTGAACTATTCGAGATTAACTGCATTAATTTATTTACTTATGAGTGTGTTAGTTTAAGGAAATGACACTAAGAGGCAAAATGTTCAAAATACTTCCGTTAAAAAGTCCACCCCCGATATATTAAATAATGTCTATAAATAATACAGAAAACCCACACGATGGTAGGAGCGCCCCATAGATGTAAGTTTCTTCATTATTTTACTTTTTATCATCTCATCCATTCTTCATCTAGTGTAATTTCACATTTACTGCTTTGTTAGCTTGAAATATAATTTAAGAGACTTAAAGATGGTTGATAATTAAATAGCTAAAAGAGCTTAAGAAAAAAAAAATGGTAAAAAATCACAAGTGGAGAATCACAATAGGAAACCATTCAAACTTTTGTTGTTGTTCTGTCAGTCAGTCGTGTCCAACTCTTTGTGACC
>NW_011405534.1:0-1172 GCF_000754665.1 Bison bison bison | reverse complement strand
TTTACATGTGATCTTCAGTAGTTAATTATCTTACATGAAGCATTTTGATGTATAAAAGTAGAAACAAACTGATACTACAGTAAGCTTGTTATGTCAATACTTCACAAACCAAACTGACTTCAACAATTAATTTCCAGGCATTTTATTTTTAAAGCATGTTTTTATGTGAATTGAACATTCAAGTGGTAGTTTTTGAATTCCATTTGTCAAATGTTCTCTAGGTTGTCTTATGGGCCTGTCCTGTAGTTCTTTTGTCATTTCTTTGATCTTTTATTCAGCAAACACCAAGTGCCTGCTAGCAATAAGGTAACCTAGAAAGAGATGTGAATAACAAATGATCCTGATTTTAAGGAGTTTCTGTGATAGAGAAGACAAACTTATGAAATAGTAATCATATGACAAACACGATATGTTGGGTGTATGAAGACATCAAATGATTGGATCCAGAGCTCAGAATTCTGAAAGCTTGCATGTTATCCTTAATAAGCCACCTTTTACTTATCCAGGGCCTGAAAGAAGATACATAGACAAAGGATGTGGTTAACAAAGAAACAAGACTGTTTATACTTGTGGCTTTGTCTTTAAAACCTCAGTTTAGACCCTGGCTTGACTGATCCACATAGAAACATTTTTCTGAGGATGGTGACCTGAAAATCAAAGCAAGTAAGATGATTTCTTTTGCCAATTTCTTTCTGAACATACACCTGGACTTTGGCTCTTTGTATTTCACAACTATGTTCATGAAAAAAGATTTGTGCAAGAAGTGTTCACAATCCATAAAGAAATTGTAACTGCAGAAAGAAGAGAATCAGTGTTTTGCTCCATACCTTGTAAAGAGCTGATTTTTGGCTTTTGTCCTAGACATTAGAGCTTTAGGAAAGAAGATCAGTCTCAGCTTGCCAACTTCTTGGGCAACGTGGCAGGAAAGAACTCAATAGACAGACAAGGATAATGCTGGATCCTCCCAAGCCTTCCCATTGTTTTAAGAAAAATGCAAGTCTCCTAAGAGACTAAAGCTATATGAAAGATAAATCATAGTACTTGAATAGTTCAGTGACATAATCCTTTTTGGGGGTAGAACAAAGGAAGGCTGGGAGAAGGATAAAAGAAGGTTTCTCTAAGGCTAACAGACTATATATAAAGTGAAAGCTGCTCAGTTGTGTCCAACTCTT
>NW_011405533.1:0-859 GCF_000754665.1 Bison bison bison | reverse complement strand
TTGTTTATAAGCCACACAGCCTATAGTAGTTTTTATAGCAGCATTAACAGACAAAGATATTGTCTACATGTATTAGAAAGGAAAAGAGAGAGAGAGACAAAGAGGATAGAGGTATTGAAGAAATATTATATCATCAGGCAATGCATATTTGGTATACTAAGTAAAAACATTTTTATACTTTATCTGGTAACAACTGTTTCATTACCAAAGTTGATTAAACATCCTCCTTCATCATAATGGAGGAACGATTCTGAACTATAGCTTGGCAGAAACTGTATTTTTTTTTTTTCCTTCTCTCTTTGATTATTTTTTAGACTTTATATATGTAACTGTGAGAATTTGTCATTCTCATTGAACCTGTATTTTCAGATGTTTTGCTCCCAGAGGATTCTGCCAAGATAGTCACAGAAGAAAACAGAGCTATAAAGGTCTGAAAACTCATTGATAAATGTTTTCCCTATGGCCTAAGGTCTAAATCCCAGTAATAACAATAATCATGTTTAAGGGGTAGAGCAATCTTCCTTGTAAAATCAGTAACTCTCATTTCAGTGGACAGGAATGTTCTCTGTCCTTGATACATCTCATTTCTTTTCATTTTGGTGAACAATTATGGCATTCCATCTTTCTGACTGAAAGTAACTCGAATGAAAAAAATAGCATTAAACATTAGAGAAAAAGTACCTCAGAAATTAATCAAAAATATGACATATTTGAGAAAAAAAAATTTAAGTAAAACACTTCTAATATTTCTGAATAACGTAGTATGTTCCAAAATTTATTTAAAACAAATTACTTATCACGACTAAAATTCATTCAGATCAACTCATTACATATTGCTTGAATAGTTAGAATATGGAAG
>NW_011405532.1:0-897 GCF_000754665.1 Bison bison bison | reverse complement strand
CCTCATCCTTTGTCACTCCTCTCCTGCATCCTATGCCCCAGCCGTACTCTGGGAACTCACGGCTCCCTGAACCCAGCATTTCCCCTGGCCAGGCTGATGAATTACCCTTCCCTGTCCTATTTCCTTGGGAAAATCTCACCCTCCATTTTGAGATTCAGCCCAAACTCATCCTTGAACACCCACCATAAAACCCCTGACACCACGCTGCACTATTTAATGTTTGTGTCTGTATGTCTTTACATGACTCTGAGCTCCTGAAGGCAAGGACTGGCTCATCTCTGAATTCCTAGAGCATGGCATACAGTAAGCACTTTCTACATCTTTTATGAAGGAATGTAATTTTTAAATACTTGAGGGGAGGTGGTTCAGGTTTTTATCACTCTCAAGTGAAAAAAATTTTCACAACTGAGGAGGTCATGCTTCTGACTTAAATAATGGAATTTGGCACTGAAAGACCACATTTGAGCGCCATTATTATTACAGCCAGTTATTACCTTTGGTAAATTAAGTCTTGAATGTTTACCTTCTTCTACAGATCCAGTTATTTAGATGGCCAAATAAGATGTTATATGTGAATGCTCTGCATAATTATATAGGCTTATATAAATGTTACATTTATTACTGAATGTTTGTTCTGAATTTAGTCCCCTGTTGGATAAAATTAATATCTAATTGATATAATGATCTCCTTTTCTGTGGTTTTGAATATCATGGTTTAAGAAATCTTTGGTTGTCTATAAAATTAAACTTCTATTTAAATTATGATCATCTTTTTCTAATTATATTTGGTCAGAAACACAGAATGCTTTTTTATAGAATTCTTCCAGTTTGGCGGTGTTTTTGAGTCCTACGTCTCATACTGACAAAAAAAATATTCTTCTATAGAGTAGGTACTTT
>NW_011405531.1:0-1166 GCF_000754665.1 Bison bison bison | reverse complement strand
TTATGTTGCCCTCTGTGCTTCCAAAGCTCGGCACAGATTCGGCAGTGAGAAGGTTTCCTGATGTTTGGAAACTTCTCTCTTTTTAAGATTCCCTTCCCGGGACGGAACTCCGTCCCTCCCTCTTTTGTCTCTTTTTTTTGTTTTAATATTTTTCCTACCTCCTTTCGAAGAGTTGGGTTGCTTTTCTGGGTGCCTGATGTCCTCTGCCGGCATTCAGAAGTTGTTTTGTGGAATTTACTTGACGTTTAAATGCTCTTTTGCTGAATTTGTGGGGGAGAAAGTGTTCTCCCCGTCCTACTCCTCCGCCATCTTGGCTCCTCCTCCCTACCTAGACTTTTATTGGGTGTTAGACATTGTAGATTTTACCTTATTGGTGGAATTTTTTATCCCTTTAAATATTCACACACTTTGTTTTGGGACACAATTTATTTAGAAACAGTTTGATCCTTTCAAGGCTTGTTTTTAATAAGCTTTACAGGGTGGAACCAGAAGAGCCTTTAGTCTAGGACTAATTTTGTTCTATCAATATCTCCTCAGAGTCATTGCCATTGGAAGAATTCTGTCTGATGTCTCATGTATTACAAGGTTTTTTCCTCTTTGGCTGGTGAGAACATAAGCTATGACCAACCTATATGAGCTCCAGAGTTCATTACATGTTCTTTCTCCAGGTTCTCATTGTTTTCCTACATGTACAGTAGTGATCTCTTATCCACAGTTTTAATTTCTGTGGTTTTAGTTACCTGTAGTCAACTGTGGTCCAAACACATTGAATGGAAAATTCCAGAAATAAACAATTCATGAGTTTTAAATTACACATTGTTTAGCACTCTTGAGCTGTCCTGCTCCATCCCACTCAGGGAGGAAATCATCCCTTTGTCCACACTGTGTATGCTACCTGGTCATTAGGCACTTAATAGCTGTGTCACTTATCACATCTATTGTCACAGTATCACGGTACTCATGGTCAAATAACCTTTATTTTACTTACTAATGGCCCCAAAACACAAGAGTAGTAATGCTGGCAATTCAGATATTTTCTAACTGTGCCTAACATCAATTAAATTTTATCATAGGTGTATGTGTGTATATATATATATACACACATACTTAGCTACTGGACAACCATTGACAGGAGAATGTTGGATCCCACCAAAGAAAGATGTATA
>NW_011405530.1:0-870 GCF_000754665.1 Bison bison bison | reverse complement strand
CCGTCCTACAAAATCCAATCATCTGAGGTTATCCCTGATGTTGACCATGCATCAAAGGCAGACCTCTGAAAAGTCAACATCAGGGATAACCTCAGATGATTGGATTTTGTAGGACGGCACTGGCCTGGGTTCTTAAATAAGAAGCAGCTAGCTAGGGGCATTGGGGGTCAGGGCACCTGGTTCTGAAGAGACTTGGGTTTGGTTTCTTCTCTGCACTCCCAAGCCCAATTTATTTTCCTTCGGAGGTTCACAGTGGCCTGCCCACGGTCTACACACTGTTACATCTCTGTGTTCTTGCTTCAGTGGCAGCAATGAAAAGTAACTCAGAAGCCTCAGTTGGTGTGTTTTAGAAACGTGGCAGTTACCAGGCAGGGTGGCTGAGGGCAAAGCTGAGGGGGGAACACTGGTCCAGGTGGGACTTAAGTGCACTCACCGGCCAGGGTTCCTTCAGGTTGTCTTTGGTTCTTGCTATTGTTGTTACTGATCTTGTCTTGAACGAATCAGAAAGGAGTTCTGGAAAGAGTACCCAGTGAACGACCAACGCACCTTCCTGTCTGTGTGCCCCGGGCCCCTCGCTGGCCCCTAGCTTTCTCGTTTGTCAGGAGAGTTTTCAGAGTGGCTTCCACCAAATCCACTGATCATGGGCGCTGCCTCCTAGGATCACCACAGAAGGTGTGGGGAATCAGGGAAAGAAACCTTGTGGGAAGAGGAGTGGAAGGGAGGTGCCTTTTGGAGGAGCTGGATTTTCCATCATAAGTTCATCCCCCAAACTCTCCCGCAGAAGAGTGGATCTCCTTTCACTCTGAACAAACACATAGAAAATTGACCAGTTTCACTTTTTTCTTGACTGGCAGAATTCTCCTGCACCTC
>NW_011405529.1:0-896 GCF_000754665.1 Bison bison bison | reverse complement strand
TTGGTGATGGACAGGGAGGCCTGGTGTGCTGCGATTCATGGGGTCACAAAGAGTCGGACATGACTAAGCAACTAAACTGAACTGAAAATACACTGGTTTTTTTTTTCTGTCTTGTTTTTTTAAACTCTTCTTTTCATGCTTTCAATAAACATTCATTAAGCTTCATTTTTGTGACAGGCTCTTTGCTAAGTGTTTCAGGATTCCAAGATACAAAAGACCTGCCCTCGAGGATAAGAAAGAAAAAAGTCCCTGCCCTCAAGAGACTTTCAGTCTGAAGGAGGAAACAATAAACTGTAAAACAAGTAGACAAATAATTGCAATACATGATCATTTTTTAACTTGTTCAGGGCTCATGCAACCATCTATATTTCCTTTATTTTTTGTTTTCTACTGTAATCTCCATAGTGCAAGGTCCATCCTGGTTGAAGACTCTGCAGCCTTTGCCTAATGTCTTGCAAAGAAGGACATTCAGCACATGTGTTTTTGGTAATGAAGATACAGATTTTATATAATGACAACCGATCCATCTATAGATTGCAAGCTGTTTGTGCAGGGGCTGTGTCTAATTGTCCGTTTTGTAAGCCTCTCATCCACTGGAAAAGTGATTTTAAATGCTAAGAAAATGTAGTAATACTCTCCTGCTGCCACCTGCTGCTTTATTTCCACTAAGTTGGGCTCAGAATCGTAGAAAATGCAACTGAAAATCATTTACCATGCTCAACTATAAAATGAAATCCTGCTCTCCAACACACAGGCAGGCACATGTCAATACACACCCACTCACCACCCGACACACACAGAGTCCATAAGACTGTTCTATACATCACTGTCTCTTTTCCTGTCTCGTACACAGGGTTATTGTTACCATCTTTCTAAATTCCATATATATGCGTTAG